>NW_026117682.1:0-36658 GCF_001640805.2 Lates calcarifer
AGTATGCCAAGCTTCTGAGACAGAAGTTCAGCACTGTGATGAACCCTCATGATATGATCATGCCTGACACGAAACAGCAGCTCTTCTCACGGTAACAAGAGGCGGAGGTTTGATGTGTTGACTGAAGACATATAGCTGAGTGTGGTGTGTGATATAATGATGTGCATATGTGTGTTACAGGTTTAAGGTTTCCACAATAGAAAGTCGAAAGCAGGTGTCAAGCAAAGATGTTCTCACCTGGTAATGATTCAGTTAGATTGTCAGTTTTTTTTCCATTGACTGAATTTGGATTTTTATGATGGCAGTTAATTGTTTGTGTGTGTTTGTCTGCTGCAGCACGGACGACATTCACGCCATAGTGTGCATAACTTGATCCAGAGCACTCTGGCCATGACCAACAGTCAGATGAAGTCCTCCAGATCCTTTCAGGTAGCGTCCTCTTAGATCCCTCTGTTCACAAAGTCTCCCTTTAATTTGTACGGCTCATTTCAAGAGTCGAACATCACGCAATACAAAATACGGCGACAGGCCACCATAAAAACATCATAAAATAGGTTTCCACGTACACACACAAATACAAAGCACACACAGGCTTCTGATTATTCTGTCTTCCTTCTTAGACCTTCCACATATACTGTAAGTATAACCAGGAGCTGCTGTGCCAAGTGTTCATACAGTGCAGGAAGAGGGGTCTGGTCAACCGACGTCGGATCAATCAGTCGTTTGGGCCGAAGAAAAACCGAGCGTTGCCCATCCTGCCCATGTCCTACCAGCTGTCCCAGTCCTATTACAGGTACACAACCACCTGAGGAACGATACTGTGAATACTTGCAAAAGGCTACTGCACTACTATTCTATCATTTGATTTAATTGTAAAGGATAATTTGTTTCATTTAAGAGTTTGCTGGTCACCTGCATTTATTGACAGGGATTGATCATACACTCACATATTTAGTTTATTAGAAACAGCTAGCTAAAACTAATGCAGTCTAAGATAGGTGTTCTGTTAATTAGCCTAGCCTTGTTGATATAAATGAGGCGCACAAAATAACAGAAACTCCTGTT
Source organism: Lates calcarifer (assembly GCF_001640805.2). NCBI lineage: Eukaryota > Metazoa > Chordata > Actinopteri > Centropomidae > Lates > Lates calcarifer. Next base: position 1,066 of record NW_026117682.1, read on the forward strand.
TCTATAATGCAGTGATGTCTCAGGAACACCTTGGTCTTTTTTCAGACAACATGACATGACATTTTTTCTTGTGAGTTTAGTCCAGCTCCAAAAAAACGCAAGTTTTGTGTAATTTGTGGAAAAGAAATCTGTGTGTACCTGCTGTTCGTTGGCAGGGCATTGACCCTCCCATTCTTTCTTGTATAGGTGTTTTTCCTGGCGCTTTCCTCACTCGCTCTGCACTGATTCATTCCGCTTTTTGAGGAGTCTAATTAACAATGGGACAAGAGATGACAGATCTATTACTGCGTTTTACCATGAAACTGAAAACAGGCTAGAGAATGAGGAAGGAAGATTAGAGAGACCGACAGGGTCAAAAAGAAAAGAAAAACAAAGCAGAGGAAAGAATGATGGTGATGGTGCACCACAAAGTAATCTAGAGGCACAACCAGAGGAGGTAAACATTGAGTCATCAAAGGAAGGAGAGATCGACCAAGGGCAAGTGGAAGGAGAGGAAAAGTTGATGGAGGTGGATGTGAACAAATCAGATGAACAGAAAACCCCAGAAAATTGCCTTACAGCTGCCTCTGGTGGAGATCCATCCAGTGGAGAGCAGACAGACGATCATCTGCCTGAAGAGGGGCCATCAGGAGTGGCTGCAGCCTCAAACACAGCAGCTCAGGTCTCAGATGATCCTCCAGATCTGTCGGGCATGCTGCAGTTCTCTCTGGACTCCCCAGGTGGAGCCTGTGTGTCTCTCTCAGCCTGATGTCTCTGGGACTGCTGAGTGTGCATGTGTCCATACCAAAGCAGATGGTGGTGGTGGACAGCAATCTCGTGGACAACGATGTAGTCAAGAGGTGAGATATTATTTATATTATTAATTTTTAGTCACAACATTATTTTAAAATACGATAATGGCCAAAATGATAATCAGGATTATTTATCACTATTATACATTGATTTTAGAGACAAAATATTTTTACTACACTTATTATTGTATCTAAATAAGACTGGTTCTTATTCAAAGTGCATCATCTAGCTCTTTGCCTTCTCCAAACATTTTATTTTCATTTTGCCTGTCCGTTCTCTGTTGTCACTCATCTACTCTGAACTGTCACTGCAGGGTGCACGCCCAGCGACATGTCAGCTCAAAAGTGAAGCCAAAACATAAAATATCATTTAATATTATTAATAGTTGCAGCCTTATTTGTTCAGATTTCTGTGAAAATCAAACTTGAGTTGTACTGTGGCTTTCCAGTATGGCAGCATTGGAGGAAGAGGATGATGATGATGATGACGGTGACGAGTGTGAGGGGAGAAAGAAGCTGGAGGTGAAGGCACATCAAGCTTCACACACCAACTACCTGATGATGCGAGGATACTGCTGTCCAGGCATAGGTACAGTTTGAACTTACTTACTTTATTTTCTACTGGATAGATGGATATTTTCTGCTTCTATAATGTGCAGTTTTGTCTCACTTAAACTGCTTCAGTAACTTAATTTGAATCAACTTGCGCTGGATTAAATTATGATATTTTGTGTGGTTTAGTTTAGTAAAAACTGTAGCTAATAATGTGGATGGATATGAATGTGTTAAACACACAAATTAAATAGGACACTCCCTATTTCTTTGTAAATCAGTGTAAGTGTTTCAATACACTTTTTATTTGTATCAAAAAACAACAGTAAGAGGATAAATTTGTGAGTTTATCAAGCTATTACTATGATTTACAGCTTATTTACAGGAACAAAACCCACAACATTGATGCAAATGCATACAAAACAGACACATGTGCTCATATGTGTAATTAGATTTGGAGCTAAAATAGCCAATTAAGCAATTAGCTGATTAACAGCCAGGTAAGCAACTATAGTTTTGACAGTTAATTAATAAATTAAAAGTTGTTCAAGTCAAGTAAACAGTCGGATTTTAATCTCTTAAATATGATTTGCTGTTTGTTTCTGGTTGAAGTCATTGTAAATTTAATATCATTGATTGTTTAAAATGAAAGAAAAATAATCTGAATGAATCAATTTTGTAAAATTGTTTTTTGTTGTGTTTCTAGTCAAACTACGTAACCTCAACATCAATGATAACATTGTGGTGGAGTCATGTATTATGAAGCTGCAGCTACGCAGCACACCTGCTCACCACTTGTTCAGTATGGAGAGTGAGTATCAGCACATTCAAGATGTACAAGCAGATTTTTTAATTTGCAAGAAAATAATTCTTTGTCTTTCTTTTTTCTCCATTACTAGACTCTCCACCACCGGACTTCACTAAATGTGGTCCTTCTCTGCTGCCGTCCATGCTCACCTGCTCATTCCGTCCCTCCTCTTCTTCACCCAGTGTGGAGGAGTGTGACAGGCGTTTGGTAGAGCAAAGAGGATACACTCCTCAGGACATAGAAGCATGTGCTCAGCTCAGGAGGAGCTTAGACAAAGCTGGGGAGACTGGCTTGGATGTACATGAACTTTACGAGGCTCTCGCACAACAGGAGGAGCCACAGTGTGGACGCACCAGGAGCATGCAGCAGTACATGAAGGTAAACACAAGCAACAGTGAACTGATTTGAATGTGGTGGTCAAAGGTCGCTGCATCAACCTGTTGAGAAATCTTTGATACAGTCACTATATATGACTGGACAATTGGTGTTTGGGGGAGAGTTGTAGCGAACAGTCACTTTCCTAGTTTTTTCCTTCTCTATGTGGTTGCCTGATGTCCTCCCTTTTTGCTCCAGGAGTTACAAGAAGAAGGCCAGGTGTTAAAAGTTGGCGGTCTGGGCGTCCGTTGGGTGCTCATGCAGCACGCTGACCCGTGGCTGCTGACTGTAAACTCCAAACAGTGGTCCCAGTCACGCCTCAAATCTGACAAACTCCCCTTCTTGGAGAATGAGCACAACATCCCCTTCATGCGAAAGAGATGCAGACGAGAAACCCGACAGGAGACAGAGGAGCCACCAGCTAAAAAACCTGCCGTGGACAGACAAGAGAGCAAAGACAGAGTGGATGCGGAGGGATTGCCAAGCAACGTGACGAACGAGGGAGAACAGCTGGAAAAGCAGAAAGAGAGGGAAGATGAGGAAAGTGGAGACAAACAGTTAAACTTGAGAGAAGATGAGGGAGCAGAGCAGACAAGAGAGGAGGAGGCAGGACAAGATAAGATAGAAACAGAGGAGAGACAGGAAGAACAGACAGAGCAGAGAGCAAGAGGGGACAGTACAGACGCTGAAAGAGCTGAAGAAGCATGTTCTCCCCAGGCAGGATTAACTGATGTTGATGTTGAGTAAGTACAGACTGTAAAGGATTGACTCCGATTATCTTATCATAGTTAACTGTGCATTTTCCTTTTCTTTCTTCTCTGTAATCTCCTTCTCTCTTCAAACCCACACAGTGAAAATGTGAGTTTTATCAGCCGGCCGTGGCGCATGGTGGACGGTAAGCTGAACCGGCAGGTGTGCAAAGGCATGCTGGAAGCCTTGCTTTACCACATCATGTACCAACCTGGACTCACACAGCAGACGCTGGTGGAACATTACAAAGATGTGCTGCAGCCATTGGCAGTGCTGGACCTCGTGCAGGTAAACAGAAATACTCTCTCATGCATAGGCTTACATTTTATTTTAAGATCTTCATTAGATCAACACATTCAGACAAGTTCCCAGGTAATTACCTTTATTTGGAGCTTTATTTGTAATTTTCCCTGATCCAGTATAGAGTCCATTTCCACATTGATAATTGCACCAACAGCAAGAATCATGTCAGGTGTTCCACTTTTCCTTTTCCCCAACATTTCTTCCAGAATTTTCACATTACAAGTATTTCAGCCTTCTGTTTAAAAGTAGGCATTTAGTGTGAAAATCATCAGGGAATGTTGTTGTTTTGTTGACAGCAGGTTAGCATTGATCAGGAATACAGCAAAAGAAGAACTGATTAATTATGTAATGTCAGGTCCTCTTGAATGTGTTTTCACAAATGTATTCTGTGGAAGAGAGCATTTTACCAAGATTAATGCCTAATGATCCCACTCTCGTCTGCAGGCACTTATAGACATGGGCTGTGTGACCAAAAAAACTCTGGTTAAAGGTCCTAAGCCCACACTGTTTGGTCACACTGTGCACCAGACAAAAAGTGAGACAGGAGTGAAGACTGAGGATCCAGACACAGTGTTTTATGAGCCAACCATCAGCTGCTGCCTGCGGCTCAGTCAGGTGTTACCCAACGAACGTCACTGGAACAACTGTTTACCATGAAAGTGTTCGTCTGCCTCACTTGACCTGCACTTGGCCTTAACCTGGCTTCTCCTGGCATCACATTAGGTACATAAGGCTTTTGAAGTTTAAGCCTCAAGAAGCTCAGTAGTCAGACTCTTTTCTGATACTTAAATAATGTAATTTTAAAAAACGTTTCATGTCATCAATTCTGGTTTTACAGAAGAGGGATTTCTTTGTTTGTTTGTTTGTTTGTTTTTTGTTTGTTTGGTTTATTGTATTCCAAATTAATAAAAATGCATCACATGACATTCTTGACTTAAGTTTGTGTCGCAGCAAAGTGTTGCTGAATTCAGGAGGAACTGGGACTCAGGAGGAGCAATGTGAATTTCTTTGTGGCAGGGTGTAATTTGATGAGATGGGCCCCAGGTTTTTACTGGAAGGCTTTGAAAGATGTCAGTCTGCCAAACATGATCTCAGAGGGCATTGAGCTCCACCAAGGTTATGCAGTGTCACTGATTCCCATCCTGTATTTTCATGGACAAACATCCCTTGCGTGCAGCCAACCTGGAGCTGTTTGCAGCCCAGTGTAGTGTAGGATGGGATTCAGGCCATTGAATTCTGAAGAAATAAAACTCAACCAACATTAGCATTAACTGCTGTTCACTTACCAAGAGATTCAGCAGTCATTGTGTTTACAAAACACAAGGTTAGAATATGACCTCTGGGCAGCCTGGACGCTACAGCGACTCACTATCGCAAAGTATTATGAGACAGAATGGGCTGGGGCTAGCTGGTTAGCATGCTAACTTCAGTAGAAGAAAAGAAGTGATAGAAATAGAAACAAAACAAAAGTTAACATTGCTGAAGACAGCTTTTGGTGAGTAAAGGACAGGAGTTTGCTGCTCAACTGGCAACGTTTCCTCTAGACTTAAGTATCTGTCTTATCTGTATCTGTATTGGCTATGCAGGGCTAGCAAAAATGCACATATTGCACAAGGGAACTTGTGGAGTTTTCTTTGAAACAAGTACATTCACTGTTTCTCACCAAAATGCATTGTGGGTATCTTTTAGGCCTAGTAACACATTGAGTACATATGTTTACCGCTTAAAGAATTTGCAAAGCTGTTTCTTTATTCTATGTCTTGAAACGTATACTGTTGACATTAATGTTTGCTAGCTGGCAGTCTTCTTTTTTCATGCAGGTCTCTGTGTTTCTTGACATGAGATTAACTTGTTAATCAGCAGAGTAGCATGATTCTTCCAGCATCTTGTCAACTGTCACAAGATGCAAACAAATCGGGGACTGATTCATCAAAACGTTGCTCCATAGTGCTACTTCTAGTCAAAAAAGCCACGGGATACCTCTGAAGGAGTAGCACTGACTGGGATGTGGGCATTGTTTCAGACTTTAATTGTGAGGAGTACCAGTACAAGGAGAGTACCTTATGTACTAAACCTAACTTGTATGGAAGTGTCTGTCTTTTGTTTTGATTCTTTAAGGTTTTCCATTTGTCACCTGTCTACATATGGACTAAAGCTGAAGGGACATCTGAAGGAGCTACTCAAGAAAACACATCTCCTGTAAGTTGAATCAGATTCTTGATTTAAAAAGGATCAGGATATGTATTGTTTTGTCAGCAGCCCACGCTTCAAAAATTATTACAAATAATTAAAAACTATTGAAGGGAAAAGCAGAAAAACCCACGTGTGAGCAGCTGGAACCTCAGTGTTGGTATTTTTTCATGAGAAATTATTAAATGTACCTTCGGGTAATTTCATTTATAACAAAACATTTTATAACCTTTGCCTATGTTTTAAATGTAAAAAAATCTTAATTTGTAAAGTAAATAAAGCTGTAAAATAAATGTAGTGGAGTAAAAAGTACAATATTTTCTGCTCATAGAGTTCTGTCTTCCTTGTCTGTGAGGACAAAGAGACATGGGGATATGTTAAGAACAGAACAGTTAGAGTTGGTAGGAATAATAATAACTGATAGAAGAGTGGTGAGCGTAGCCTTGCCCAGTCGCCAAAGGAGGTCTGCCAGGAAACTTAGCGATAAAGATCCCCGGGAAGCTGAGACCTGTTTGCTTACTGTTCTGCACTTGGATCCATTTCCAGACGAACTTCCTCCACTTTATTGTCTTGAATTGCCATACTTTCAGTTCTGTTGCTTGTGCACAGTCCACTTACAGGACTGCACAGATCAGTGTGTGTAATGTGAGGTAACTTGGTGGTTTGTAGTTCATCGCTCCGAAGCTCAGTAGCAAGGAAGGAAGGGTACCACCCACCCTCCAAGTTGCTGCTGTGTACACTGCCAACACTGTCATCTGTTGGCATCGATTTATTCTACTGGGGTTTAACCCAGGACAGAGACATTACCAATATTTCCAGAGTGTAACTTGCCATGTAGTGCAAGTAGATAAAACCTGGGCTTCAAGGGTCTATTATGTAAATTCAAATACACAATTTTTTTTAGATTTCTGCCACAAACCCAATCTGTCGTTCTTTTTTGAGGCAGAGTCGGATAAGAGTCAGAGCAGTCAGTGGAGTAAAGACAATAGACTTTACAATGACGTGAGAGCAGTGAGGGGGTGGCTCCCAAAAGTGGCTCCATGATCTGTAATTGTTCACTTCCACAAGTCATGAACCTTGATGACATGACTAGAAAAAAACAGGATTTGTAATATGGAAACAAAAACTGCCAACATTGTTCTACCACAATAGAAAATTAAAAGGGAGTGAAGTCTTGCAGTGCGTTCACTCTTTGACCACCTTTGGACTTAAATGTCTGATGATTTTTTTATTGCATTTCTGAAGAGAATAACTGAGAACAATGTTTTTCATCCTCCTGGTGTTTTCTTTGATGAGTTTTCTATGCGACTTCCATGTCTCCAGTTGTGGTAAGTGAAGAGTTTCCATCTATAATCCACCTTAAAAAAGGTAAAAAAAAAAAAAAAAAAAAGGCTATTCCCTGTATAAATGTGATAATTAGTTTGATGATCAGTACTGGTTGTTTCAAGAAAGAAAATGACCTTTACTGTTCTGCAGCTGCTGAATCTTAGTCTTATAAACTCAGAAGATCCTGTGCAGTTTAAGACGTACTTTAATCTGTAGATTGTACTAATCTTTTTGTGATTTGTTTGGACATTCATCCTCCTGTATTTTATTTCCACTCTAATTTTGTTCTTGTTAAGTTCAACAAAGTGAGAACAAAGTTATTATTATCGCTGTTATCATTAGGTTAGGAATTAATACCTGGAGAGTACATAATGGGTTTGATTAATTGAAAGAATAAATAAATTGTTTAACTGATTAACTGATCAGAAACAAGCAAATATCTCAGATAAATAAAAACCTATACAGACTATATGGTTTATTTAAGGTGTTCTATGTAACTATGCGTAGGTATATGCAATGTAATTAAGCTAAATAAGATTATTATATGTTGAAGGAGAATAAATGCTTATTGTAGCCACTGCCAGTTTGCCAGGCAACTTTGCCATGCAGGAAATACATGTAAAACTGAACATACAAAGATATATATATATATATATATATATATATATATATATATATATATAGCTCTGATTATCATAATTGTAGAATTAGAGTTATAGATGTTTTTATCATGTATCTGATTGCTTATTTTATATAAAGCTGTTTAAAATCACAGTGTTTAATGTCTTTTTCTTCACAGATGAAAACTGTGCAGATAAACCTGTGTTCACACCGTCCAGACTGGTAGTGAAACATGGTGACCCAACCTCTGCCACCTGCTCTGTAAAAAATGTTTATGATATTTTTAATTTGGAAAAATCTCTGGGAGACCTTAAAACAAATGGAACAGAAATTTTATGGAAGGTTGAAAAAATGACTGAATGGGACATGTTTGTCATGTGCTATTATGAACTTGCTGATCACCAGTGTTGCAGCACGCTGCCTATAACTGTGTACAGTAAGTTAACTTCCTGTTGGACAAAGTATTCACATTCACATTCACATGCTTTTTCAAATATACAGTTAACAGGATTTATACTACTGCTTTGTGTGTGTGTTTCTCAGCTTATCTCTTCTTCCCTCCTCCACAGAGCCTCCAGACAATGTGCCCATCAGCTTTAGGAATCACTCTGGACCGTTGTTAGAGGGTCATCAGTACACTCTGCAGTGTGAAGTACACAACGTTGCTCCTGTTGAAAACCTCACTGTGACCTTCTACAGAGGACAGACAGCACTGGGTCAACTACAGTCCAACAACACAGAGAAGAAACCAGTGACTGAGATCTTCACTCTGAACATCAACACCAGTAAAGAGGATGATGGAGTCCAGTACTGGTGTGTAGCCGAACTGGAACTGGGACCTGAAGGACCACAGCCCCCTATAGTGCTGTCATCACATCAACGTATCCGTGCCACTGTCCTCTGTGAGTCTGACAGCAAACAAACACACACCTCAGTTTTCAGCCAAGAAGTAAAACTTATCATATGTCTGCGACAAACAAAACCTTTAACACACAACTTTTTCAAAAAACTCTCTTTGGTTATCATGTTGGCCTCCTTTATCTGTTATTTAAAGCTGCACTAAACAATATATTTATATAGTAGTGTAAGTTTACGTATAGTAGTGTAATGATTATCACCTGTATCTCCATCTCATCAACATTTTACAGCATCTTTTATCTAATTTCTGGGGTTTTTTGGACCCTCAACTTTACTGGTTTGGTTTATTCTCAATGTTCCCATCAGCTTCATTTTTGGTAACAGCAGTTATCAGATTAAAAAAAGACTGTAAAAACCACCCACTCATCAGGCAAACAACTGACAAAGTTGGTGACTGGCTGGTGAACACAATGGAACATTTAGCAGAGACCAAAAAGCAGAGCTAGGTTATAATGATAACTCCTAACATGTCACTTCCACTTCCAGTTAAAGTAACTCTTAACTACAGCTAAATTTAGGAGATTTTCTTTGTTTCCATGTTGCTGTAATGACGTGTTGCATTTCTTTTCCCCTCCATCAACACACAGATAAGCCTCAGCTACTGGTCCCACCACATCCAGATCGGATCACCATCACAGAAGGAAGCCCTCTACAGCTGAACTGTACAGCTGTTGGAAACCCCAGCCCCTCGTACACCTGGGTGCTCCCACCATCCAGCCTCCTGCCCTCCAACAGCAATGTTCTCACCATCAAATCTGTAGCTTCTGAGCACGGGGGCCAGTACACCTGTGAAGTCAGTAACAAAGTCGGGAATGTTACTGTGATGTTTCACGTGGATGTCGAAGGTGAGTGTGAGCTTTTTGTAACATCCAGCCTTCAGTGTTAGGATTCTTACTGGAAAGTGAGTTCCGAAAAATGGAACAGAAATTTTATGGACAGTACTGGTGTGAAGCCAAGCTGGAGCTGGGACCTGAAGGACCACAGCCCCCTCCAGTGGTGATGTCAGAAAAAATCAGTGCCACTGTGAACAATGCTTTTGCCTCTGGGGCAACTCCCATGATTCTCAGCTTCAGTATGTGCTTCATGCTTTTATTCTTTGATTTTAGTTCATTCACACAGATATTAAGAGGCAGTTTGTTTTCAGAGCTGTAACATAATAAATACCCACCATCTTTTGTATAGCTTAATCTGTTTAAATGAAAAGGGTTCCTGTTCCAGTTTTCACAATGTGGCATCCTCCAATGGTGACGTCAGGAAAAAATCAACACCACTGTCCAATGTTAGTCCAATAACAAACAAATAAGATCTCTGCAGTGTTCACTTAATTAAATTTAAGACTTTTTAAACTCACAGAAAATGCAGTTTAATAATGTTTTCTCAGTTACACCAGCCAAAGCATTAGGGAACACAAGTACTGGATAAAGCTTGGAATAATGAATAATTAATCTAATTAATTTAATGTATTTATTGACATATGTATCACATTTTTGTCTGTACTTCTCAACTGTATACAATAATAATCTGTCCTGGTCCTACATAAGCAGCAGAAAATTTTATGGATGGATTAACAGATTAAAAGATAATTTATCTAAGTTGATTTTTACAGTTTTTGCTATAAACTGACTCTTCATTTTGAGCTGTTGAGCTTCCATATGAAGTTTGCTACCATTCTGATGGTGTCCTCAAAAGATGCTTGAAAAGCCTCAATAGGCAGAAATGTGTGTCACTAGACAGTAAATTTGAACATTTTAAATTTGATTTTGTGTTGTTTGACTTAAATAATTGCATTAAAAAGCTAAATCTGAATAGCATATATTAAAATATTATATAATATATTAAATTGTTTGTTTTTTTTATTTTGGAACTGAATGCCTCTAATACACTGTCATAAACATGACAGTAAAATAAATTAAAATTTATTTTATTAACTTATGTGAGGTAAATAAAAACCTTTTCTTGATTTTACCAACAGATTAGAAAAATATTTAGAGTCCTTTTAAATATCTAACTTACGGGACATTGTGTTAATAACCTTTTACTGCCTTTTGTCAGTTTCACGGCTCCATATTATGTTACCAGCAACATGAATGCAAATATGATAAAGACCTGCCATCACTGGTAGGTGACACAATACACCTCTAACAGGTCAAAAATTAGAAAAAAATTACAAAAGAAAAAACATGTTTGATGTCTGTCACTAGACAAGATATTGATTGATGGCGTCATATGTTCTGTGTTTATTTTGTCCATAGGTTTGGAGTTAACCTCAACCAAACTGCCACCAATAACTACAACCTCAATGACAACAACCACACCAAACAGCAGCACCAGCAGCACACTGATTCATAGGTTCATAATGTGTTTTATGCTTTTATTCTCTGTTGTGGTTTGAGTTCATACCCAGAGAAGAACAGCTGCATGTAATCTCTCTAAAGCTGTCAAGGTGTATAACTCATATTTGATGTACATTCAGGCAATTCTCCTAATACACTTAGATGATAGCTTGTTGTATAGGAGTGCTTACTTTTTACAATGTAATAATGATGTTTAACCACTAGGACATTATCTTGCAAGTGAGCTGTGTTTAAATGTTTTTTGCTTTTCTGCATTTTTAAACAGAATATACTGATAAGTAATAATCGATAAGTTAGACTGGTTATACTTTATTGAACAGTTAGTCTTTATACAGTCATGCTAGCAGCTCTGTGAGGCTGTGCTGAACCAAATGCTAACATCAGCACAATATATAGGTATAATGCTTACCATGTTTACAAATTAAAGTTCTGACCTTACATCAACACTAAGGCAAGGTCAGGGGAGAACCAAAGTAATTACCATACATGATCTGGGAACAGTGAATGTTTCCACTAAGTTCTGTGCCAATGTGTCCAAAACGTGTTGATATATTTTACAAAATAAGTGAGGACTTTTACCTGCTGCTGGCAATACAGAAAAAGAAAGGGCATCACCAAAGTCATTAGGATTCATCCTCTAGGGATCATGAATGTTTGCACAAAACTCAATAGCAATCCACCTAATCACTGTTGAGATGAGGCCAATTTAGGCGGACAGTGTTGCACTTGGTTATACACGTGATAATGACAGAAATAGTTGTGTAACAAACTAAAAAAAGACAGCCTCAGAAAGACGTTCAAATCATCCTTTAAATCAGAGAGGTGGAGGTGTGGGGCTGTGTAGGTTCTGAAGGTATTTGACCATCCAACAAGCAGCTGTGATGAAGTTTACTGTCCAATATTGGCTTTAATTACAGCTGTTATTGTTGTTTAATTAATTTGATTAAAGGCATAAAATTTAATCCCTTAAAGCACACCCCCAACCCCGTCCCCTACCCCTAAACCCTAACCCCGACCCCAGACTCTAACCCAACTCCCCTTAGAAGTTAAATGCATCCTCCCTTCTTGATTCAAGGCCACAGTGTAGACCTACAGTAGTTAATGTGCAGTTACGTTATTCTTCACCACAGCCTGGTAAAACCCTTTGATGCAACACTAAACTTTTATCACTGGAAGGTTGTGTCGGCAGTTTGAGGAACTTGTTTATGTAAATTTTAATAAAGTGTTTCACACAGTTTTCAAGAAGAGAAGGGCTGTTTAAAGTCTCCAAATCAATCCTAATAACAGTGTAATCAGGGTTGCAGTACTATTAAATTATTTAGCCTAATACATGATGTGATGGGAGGGAAGGATCACGTTGTGTTTTTGGGTTCAAATTTTTCTTTAATGATTAGTTTACACATTGATAATAAAAAATAATAATAATAACTGAGATGTTGTGCCAGTGCTGATGTACCAAACAGGACTCTTTTTGATTTCTGTTAAAGGACCATACCACTGATTTTGAACTAAACATTTTTGTTATACTGTGTGGCATTTCTGATTGTACATTTCCATTTTACATGGTTTTGAAACAATCTGAAACCATCTTGAGTTGTGAAATCTTCATAGTGACTGTTGAGATAATATTATCTTTTGAGAACTGAATATGCCCTCATTCTGTGTCTTTTATTTATTTTTATTTATTTATTTTTTTTTTTATGTGATAAGAATCCCACTAGCTGCATTATGGGTTATTAGAGGGAGTGGCTTCCTCCTTGTGGCTTCCTCTCCAAACCAGGCCCTCTTCCTTTTGTCGATGTTCTTCAAGTTAAGACTGTTAATTTGCTTCACATGACCAAAACTGAACAGGATTTCTTGCCATTTAATACTTCTTATCATGTCTTTTGATGACAATTCTGCGCGGCTCTCCACAGTTCACCACGGCCTGTTGGTGGTACTTTGACTTTAAGCCTGTTTTAGGACCAATAATAATAAACAGACATGAGAAAGTTAAAGTTTATAAGATGTTGGAACACACAACACACAGTTATTGCAGATTCTCCACGTGATTATCATTTAATAGTAATGATCTGTTCATCTTGACTTGTAAATAGCCTTTTTTCTTTTTTCAGTTTTGAGATGAGCGTTTCATCCTTAAAAAAGGCTCATTATTTTTCTTACAGTTAACCTGAAATGTTGAATTGAAGTATTAGTTGTAGATTTTAAAGCAAATTCAAATAAAGAACTTCAAAGGTAAATCCACAGGCTGTTATTGAAATGTATTTGAATAAATGTTGATTTTAGATTTTCTGTCTTTATGAGGCTAAGAGTCAGATATATTAACAGTCAGTGGAGTAAAGATGATAGAGGTAGTACTAAGATTATGGAAAGCACTTTCAAGATAAATTTGGAGTGGGGTCAGAGGAGGGAGCTTCTTCTGCCTCGCCTATCTCCAACAATGCAGCACTTTGACTTCCTCAATTTACCAACCTCGAATATGCGTCTGTATAAAAACAGGATGTGTGGTATCGTAGCAGTGTTGTTCTGCAGTAGAAAAAGAGAAGAAGAGGAATGACCAGTTTGAGTTGAAATATTTGATGATTTTTAAATTGTGACTCTGAAGAGAATAATTAGGAACAATGTTTTTCATCCTTCTGGTTGTTTCTTTGATGAGTTTTCTGCATGACTTCCATGTCTCCAGTTGTGGTAAGTGATTTGTAATCTACCTTAAAAAAGGGTTTTGTTGTCATCAGGCTATTCCCTGTATAAATGTGATTATTAATAATTGATAATTAGCTTGATGATCAGTACTGGTTGTTTCAAGAAAGAAAATGACCTTTACAGCTGCTGAATCTTAGTTATTAAATGCTTATTGTAGTCTTTATTTTTGTACTTCATCTGTACTGAAAGACCACTGCCAGTTTGCCAGGCAACTTTGCCATGCAGGAAATACATGTAAAACTGAACATACAAAGATATATATATATATATATATATATATATAGCTCTGATTATCATAATTGTAGAATTAGAGTTATAGATGTTTTTATCATGTATCTGATTGCTTATTTTATATAAAGCTGTTTTAAATCACAGTGTTTAATGTATTTTTCTCCACAGATGAAAACTGTGCAGATAAACCTGTGTTCACACCGTCCAGACTGGTAGTGAAACATGGTGACCCAACCTCTGCCACCTGCTCTGTAAAAGATGTTTATGAGATTTTTAATTTGGAAAGATCTCTGGGAGACCTTAAAACAAATGGAACAGAAATTTTATGGAAGGTTGAAAAAATGACTGAATGGGACATGTTTGTCATGTGCTATTATGAACTTGATCACCAGTGTTGCAGCACGCTGCCTATAACTGTGTACAGTAAGTTAACTTCCTGTTGGACAAAGTATTCACATTCACATTCACATGCTTTTTCAAATATACAGTTAACAGGATTTATACTACTGCTTTGTGTGTGTGTCTCTCAGCTTATCTCTTCTTCCCTCCTCCACAGAGCCTCCAGACAGTGTGTCCATCAGCTTTAGGAATCACTCTGGACCGTTGTTAGAGGGTCATCAGTACACTCTGCAGTGTGAAGTACACAACGTTGCTCCTGTTGAAAACCTCATTGTGACCTTCTACAGAGGACAGACAGCACTGGGTCAACTACAGTCCAACAACACAGAGAAGAAACCAGTGACTGAGATCTTCACTCTGAGCATCAACACCAGTAAAGAGGATGATGGAGTCCAGTACTGGTGTGAAGCCAAACTGCAACTGGGACCTGAAGGACCACAGCCCCCTATAGTGCTGTCATCACATCAACGTATCCGTGCCACTGTCCTCTGTGAGTCTGACAGCAAACAAACACACACCTCAGTTTTCAGCCAAGAAGTAAAACTTTTCATATGTATGACTCCCAGTACCAGTTCCACACCGACTCCCAGCTTCAGTATGTGCTTCATGTTTTTATTATTCTCTCTGGTTTGAGTTCATTCACACAGTTATTAAAAGGCAGTTTGTTTTCAGAGCTGTAACATTATAAATAGCCACCATCTTCTGTATAGCTTAATCTGCTCTTCAAATGAAAAGACTTCCTGTTCCTGTGTATGAGTAGTTTTCACAATGCAGCACTAATTTTCAACCACTAGAGTGCTATAGTGTGTCGTTTATAACATGAGCAATGGTTTAAATAACAGTAATGGCTTTTATACATGGATATTCACAGAAATTATATATTTTCCATGATTCCTGTTCAAGTAGACCAACAGTTACTTGAAATAAAAATACAAAGGCTCAGTGAAGTCACTCCAGATCACAGTATTAGTATATCTAATCTACACATACAGTACATTATTTTTCAAGCTTGTTTCCTCATTACCACAAACTATCACAGACTCTTACAACAAATGTTCCACTTGAAGACTGTACAACATTGCATTTGAAAATAATGTTTTTCCATTTTGTATTTTTGTTTTTGTCTTTGATGAGATTTCTGTGAAGGTTCTATGCATGCTTCATATCTTTCTCAGTCTCCTGCTAACTTTGCTGCACCTTTTAGGCTGGGAGAAACTACACCTTTATCATTCTTACTGGTACAATATCCAGTGACCTTATGTAATAACCAACATATAGCTCACCCACCTTCTACCTGTACAGAGGTCTAACCAGCCAGGATAGTGGTCCATGCCAATACTAACACATGAAAGCACATTCACAAGCCTACAGGAAGCAGACAAGAAAACTACACACTTCACTTAGAAGCCAAGTGTTTCTCACAGTTCACCACAGCCTGTTTGTTGGTACTGCACCTTTAAGATGGTTTTAGGACCAATAATAATAAACAGACGTGAGGAAGTTCAAGCTGATAACTTGTTGGATTCAGTTTGAATCATACTGTTCATGTCAAAACATGCATTTGAAGCAGAAGCTCCACAGATTATTATCATTTAATACTAACAAACTGTTTGCCTCAATGGGTTTTATCCTTAAAAATATTTTCAGACAGAAACCATCAAAGTAATAACGTCTTTTCATGTACAGTAGACCTTTATGTTTCTAGATAACTTGGTTGCTTTGTTAATTGTATTACTCTTCTCAGATCATCTGATTGTAACTGTAATACTTCATGGTTGATCCTATTTACTTATTTGTGATCTTACCAGGCATTGAACACTGAGAATTTCATGGCAGACATTTTCACCTGCCACAACAGGCAGAACACGTGTAACTAACATTGATGATGGCTCACTTCATTATTATTCATTATTTTTCTTACAATTAACACAAAGTGTTAAATTGAAGTATTAGTTGTAGAATCATATTTGTCATTTATGGATTCTTTCTATAACTTGAATGGAGATGTTTTCTCCTTTGACTTTTGACCTACATTTTTCTGGTTTCTGCTTCTTGATTTCTTGACTATGTGGACATGGTTTTGTATCAGGTCTTCCTTAAATTGGCCTTAAGATGATTTGTAACTCCTGTCCTAGTATAGGCTGTTATTGAAATGCATTTAAACTAAATAAATTGCTTTATTTTAAATTTTCTTTCTCTTTTTTAGGCTAAGAGTCAGATAAGATAAGAGTCACTGGATTAAAGATGATATGTATATTGATATGTATATTATGGAAAATATACTTTAAAATGAATATGGAGGGAGGAACTTCTAAAGGTGTCTTATCTTATCTGTAACTGGACAATGCAGCACTTTCAGTTCCAGAAGTTACCAACTTTGAAGAAATTACTGTGGAAAAAATTTAGACAGGATGTGTAATATGAAAACAGGCTGCACTGATAGCATTGTTCTACTGCAGTAGAAAATTAAAAGGAGTGAATTCTTAAAATGCTTTCACTCTCTGACCACCTTTGATTTTAAATGGTTTAATGATTTTTTAAATTGTGTTTCTGAAGAGAATAACTGGGAACAATGTTTTTCATCCTTCTGGTTGTTTCTTTGATGAGTTTTCTACATGACTTCCATGTCTCCAGTTGTGGTAAGTGAAGAGTTTCCATTTGTAATCCACCTTAAAAAAGCTTTTATTGTATGATGATCAGTAATGATTATTCCAAGAAAGAAAATTATCTTTACTTACTGTAGTCAGTGTTTGTACTTACTTTGTCATGAAGAACCACTGCCAGTTTACTAGGCAACTTTGCCATGCAGGAAATACATCTAAAAATGAACAAACAAAGGAACAAAGACATATCGCTCCAATTGTCATAACTGTAGAATTACAGCTGCACATGTTTTTATCGTGTATCTGGTTAATAATTTTGCGTCAAGCTGTTTAAAATCACAGTGTTTAATGTCTTTTTCTTTACAGATGCAAACTGTGCAGATAAACCTGTGTTCAACCCATCCAGACTGGTAGTGAAGTATGGTGATCCAACCTCTGCCACCTGCTCTGTATGCCAGTCGTGCCAAGGCTACTTTTTTAGTTTGGAATCTGTGGGAAATCATACAAGAAATGGAACCACAGCTTTATGGAAGGTTGATAGAATGACTGAATGGGTCATATCTGCCAATTGCTATTATACTAATGCTGCTGATGAACTGTGTTGCAGCAAGCTGCCTGTAACTGTGTACAGTAAGTTAACTTCCTGTTGAACAAAGAACTGCTGCTAGTGATGATTTGATCATTTATAATCAAAATGAGTGATAATAATTGTCAGCTGTTGTCAGCCTTTATCTTATTGTGTTCATGTCTGTCTCTCTACATCTCTCTGTTTGTCTCCACAGAGCCTCCAGACAATGTGTCCTTCAGCTTTAGGGATCACTCTGGACCGTTGTTAGAGGGTCATCAGTACACTCTGCAGTGTGAAGTACACAACGTTGCTCCTGTTGAAAACCTCACTGTGACCTTCTACAGAGGAAAGACAGCACTGGGTCAACTACAGTCCAACAACACAGAGAAGACACCAGTGACTGAGATCTTCAGTCTGAATATCAACACCAGAAAAGAACATGATAGAGTCCAGTACTGGTGTGAGGCCAAACTGCAACTGGGACCTGAAGGACCACAGCCCCCTCCAGTGGCGACATCAGAAAAATTCAGTGCCACTGTGAACAGTTCTCCTGCCCTTGGGACTACACCCAGTACCAGTTCCACACTAACTCCCAGCTTCAGTATGTGCTTCATGCTTTTATTCTTTTCTCTGGTTTTAGTTCATTCACAATTAGTAAAAGGCAGTTTGCTTCCAGAATTATAACATGATAATCAGCCACCCATCTCCTGTATAACTTATACCTGTTAAAAAGTAAAAACTTTCAGTGAAATCCCCAGACTTCATTCAAGACACACACACACATCCTGTAAGTAATATCTTTCTCAGAATCAAGGTCAACTTCCCGTTCTCTCAGTGAACCTTTGTTTAGCTATATTCACATCTGTCTTGTTTTTGTGTTTTATTTAGTTTGCAAACCTGCAGCTCAATCCCCAATTCTTATTTTGCTGGACCTATCAGCAGCCTTTGACATGGTGAACCAATGCATCCTACAATCTGTCTTGTCCAATATGGGCAAAGTGCTTTCTTTGTTTGAGTCCTGAATGGAGGACATTAACCACATGCTGTCATATTAATGCTAGTGATTTCTGTTGTTGCAGCAAGCTGCCTGTAACTGTGTACAGTAAGTTAACTTCCTGTTGAACAAAGAACTGTTGCTAGTGATGATTTGATCATTTATAATCAAAATGAGTGATAATAATTGTCAGCTGTTGTCAGCCTTTATCTTATTGTGTTCATGTCTGTCTCTCTACATCTCTCTGTTTGTCTCCACAGAGCCTCCAGACAATGTGTCCATCAGCTTTAGGGATCACTCTGGACCGTTGTTAGAGGGTCATCAGTACACTCTGCAGTGTGAAGTACACAACGTTGCTCCTGTTGAAAACCTCACTGTGACCTTCTACAGAGGACAGACAGCACTGGGTCAACTACAGTCCAGCAACACAGGGAAGAAACCAGTGACTGAGATCTTCACTCTGAACATCAACACCAGTAAAGAGGATGATGGAGTCCAGTACTGGTGTGAGGCCAAACTAGAACTGGGACCTGAAGGACCACAGCCCCCTCTAGTGGTGACATCAGAAAAATTCAGTTCCCCTTGGACCATACCCAGTACCAGTTCAACACCTATTCCCAGCTTCAGTATGTGCTTCATGCTTTTATTCTTTTCTCTGGTTTGAATTCATTCACACAGTTATTAAGAGGCAGTTTGTCTCCAGAGCTGTAACATGATTAACAGTCACTCTCCTGTATAGCTTATATCTGCTGTGCACAAGTTGTTTTCACAATGAAATACTGATAATCAACCATTAGAGTGCTGTAGTTTGTAATCTACAACATGAGCAATGTTTGAAGTAATAATAATGGATTTTATGCATGCTAATTCACTTAAATGCAATATGCAATGATTCATTTTCAAGTAGACTGACTGTTACTGGAGTTCAAGGTAAAAAATTCTCTGTCAAATCATTTGAAATCACAATCATGGCATATCTAATATACACATACATTATTCTTCAAGCCTGTTTCCTCTCATTACACATGTAAAACAAAAACTTCAATAAGTCTGTGACAGTTTGTGGTAGTTGTTAAAACTGAACACATCACTGGGAAATAATGACAACTTGACATAATATTTGTTGTTGAAAGTATTGTTCTACTTAGAGACTGTGAGAGACTGCAATTGCAAATAATGTTTTCTGTTTAATGAGATTCAATGAGGCTTCCATGTGTCCTTCACATCTTCCTCAGATGTCTCTCTACATCTCTCTGTTTGTCTCCACAGAGCCTCCAGACAGTGTGTCCTTCAGCTTTAGGAATCACTCTGGACCGTTGTTAGAGGGTCATCAGTACACTCTGCAGTGTGAAGTACACAACGTTGCTCCTGTTGAAAACCTCACTGTGACCTTCTACAGAGGACAGACAGCACTGGGTCAACTACAGTCCAACAACACAGAGAAGAAACCAGTGACTGAGATCTTCAGTCTGAATATCAACACCAGAAAAGAACATGATGGAGTCCAGTACTGGTGTGAGGCCAAACTAGAACTGGGACCTGAAGGACCACAGCCCCCTCCAGTGGCGACATCAGAAAAATTCAGTGCCACTGTGAACAGTACTCCTGCCTCTGGGACAACTCCCAGTACCAGTTCCACACTGATTCCCAGCTTCAGTATGTGCTTCATGCTTTTATTCTTTTCTCTGGTTTTAGTTCATTCACAGTTAGTAAAAGGCAGTTTGCTTCCAGAATTATAACATGATAATCAGCCACCCATCTCCTGTATATCTTATACCTGTTAAAAAGTAAAAACTTTCAGTGAAATCCCCAGACTTCATTCAAGACACACACACACATCCTGTAAGTAATATCTTTCTCAGAATCAAGGTCAACTTCCCGTTCTCTCAGTGAACCTTTGTTTAGCTATATTCACATCTGTCTTGTTTTTGTGTTTTATTTAGTTTGCAAACCTGCAGCTCAGTCCCCAATTCTTATCTTGCTGGACCTATCAGCAGCCTTTGACATGGTGAACCAATGCATCCTACAATCTGTCTTGTCCAATATGGGCAAAGTGCTTTCTTTGTTTGAGTCCTGAATGGAGGACATTAACCACATGCTGTCATATTAATGCTACTCATTACTGTTGTTGCAGCAAGCTGCCTATAACTGTGTACAGTAAGTTAACTTCCTGTTGAACAAAGAACTGTTGCTAGTGATGATTTGATCATTTATAATCAAAATGAGTGATAATAATTGTCAGCTGTTGTCAGCCTTTATCTTATTGTGTTCATGTCTGTCTCTCTACATCTCTCTGTTTGTCTCCACAGAGCCTCCAGACAATGTGTCCATCAGCTTTAGGGATCACTCTGGACCGTTGTTAGAGGGTCATCAGTACACTCTGCAGTGTGAAGTACACAACGTTGCTCCTGTTGAAAACCTCACTGTGACCTTCTACAGAGGACAGACAGCACTGGGTCAACTACAGTCCAACAACACAGAGAAGAAACCAGTGACTGAGATCTTCACTCTGAACATCAACACCAGTAAAGAGGATGATGGAGTCCAGTACTGGTGTGAGGCCAAACTAGAACTGGGACCTGAAGGACCACAGCCCCCTCTAGTGGTGACATCAGAAAAATTCAGTTCCCCTTGGACCATACCCAGTACCAGTTCAACACCTATTCCCAGCTTCAGTATGTGCTTCATGCTTTTATTCTTTTCTCTGGTTTGAATTCATTCACACAGTTATTAAGAGGCAGTTTGTCTCCAGAGCTGTAACATGATTAACAGTCACTCTCCTGTATTGCTTATATCTGCTGTGCACAAGTTGTTTTCACAATGAAATACTGATAATCAACCATTAGAGTGCTGTAGTTTGTAATCTACAACATGAGCAATGTTTGAAGTAATAATAATGGATTTTATGCATGCTAATTCACTTAAATGCAACATGCAATGATTCATTTTCAAGTAGACTGACTGTTACTGGAGTTCAAGGTAAAAAATTCTCTGTCAAATCATTTGAAATCACAATCATGGCATATCTAATATACACATACATTATTCTTCAAGCCTGTTTCCTCTCATTACACATGTAAAACAAAAATTTCAATAAGTCTGTGACAGTTTGTGGTAGTTGTTAAAACTGAACACATCACTGGGAAATAATGACAACTTGATATAATATTTGTTGTTGAAAGCATTGTTCTACTTAGAGACTGTGAGAGACTGCAATTGCAAATAATGCTTTCTGTTTAATGAGATTCAATGAGGCTTCCATGTGTCCTTCACATCTTCCTCAGATGTCTCTCTACATCTCTCTGTTTGTCTCCACAGAGCCTCCAGACAGTGTGTCCTTCAGCTTTAGGGATCACTCTGGACCGTTGTTAGAGGGTCATCAGTACACTCTGCAGTGTGAAGTACACAACGTTGCTCCTGTTGAAAACCTCATTGTGACCTTCTACAGAGGACAGACAGCACTGGGTCAACTACAGTCCAACAACACAGAGAAGAAACCAGTGACTGAGATCTTCAGTCTGAACATCAACACCAGAAAAGAACATGATGGAGTCCAGTATTGGTGTGAGGCCAAACTAGAACTGGGACCTGAAGGACCACAGCCCCCTCCAGTGGTGACGTCAGAAAAATTCAGTGCCACTGTGAACAGTACTCCTGCCCCTGGGACTACACCCAGTACCAGTTCCACACCAACTCCCAGCTTCAGTATGTGCTTCATGCTTTTATCCTTTTCTCTGGTTTGAGTTCATTCACACAGTTATTAAAAGGCAGTTTGCTTCGAGAATTATAATATGATAAACAGCCACCCATCTCCTGTATAGCTCATATCTGCTTTCCAAATGAAAAGGCAGCCCGTTGTGGGAGATTCATTTTCACAATGAAATGCTGGTATTCAACCACTTGAATGTTAATAGTTTGTAATCTACAATATATACATACAAATTCACTTGAATGCAATTTTTTCCACGATTCTCCATTCTCTCAGTGAAGCTTAGTTTGGCTACATTCAGTTCTGTCTCGTTTTGTATTTTATTTAATTTGCAAACCTGCAGCTCAGTCCTCCATTTGTATCTTGTTGGACCTATCAGCAGCCTTTGACATGATGAACCAATGCATCTTACAATCTGTCCTGTCCAATATGGGCATCTCAGGCAAAGTGCTTTCTTGGTCGGAATCCTACCTCACTGGGTTCTCCTTCAATGTGTCTTGGCAATGACAAACATCCTTATCCCACCCCCCCCAGAGGGATAACTAAGGATCAGTACTGGGGTCCCTTATGTTTGCAATATACCCCACGTTCTTGAGTCCAATTATCCGCTTGCATGGCTCCTCATATCACTGCCATGCAGACAACACCCAGCTATTCCCACCAGATGACCCCATTGTCTCAGTGAGAATCTCAGCTTGTCTCTCAAACTATCCACATGGATGAAGGTACACCCCCTTCAATTAACCCTCTCCAAGACTGAACTCTTTGTCATCCCAGCCAATCAATCTGTCCATCACAATATCAAAATCCAAATCATCTCTTCATCTCTCACTCCAACCAAGGTCATTAGAAACCAAGGTGTCATATTTGATGACATGCTATCCATCCTTGACCATGCTGCATCTGTCTCCCAGTCATGATGCTTCACATAATACAACTGCCTACAGAGCCACTTCTGGGTCTGCATCCATCTACTTGAACTTGGTCATACAGGATTATGCTCCTTATCGGCCATTGTGTTCCTCCAGACTTCATTGTTTGGTACTACCATCCCTGCATACTAGGCATTCACAGTCCAGACTGTTCTCATTTGTGGTTCCCAGATGGTGGGACAGGCTACCAAATGCTATCAGAGCAGGAACATCCCTCCCTAACTTCAAGAATCTCTTGAAAACTCATCTCTTTGAGAGTTTCTCCTCACAATAGCACTTACTATGCACTTGTAGTGCACTTCTTTAATTTATCTCCTTGCAGTTTGCCTTATAGATTAGCAGTTAGTATTTACTTTAAGGTTTCCTACTGCACTGAAGCTTTAGTATTGTCCATCACTTGTAAGTCACTTTAGATAAAAACACCTGCTAAATTAGTAAATGTATTGCAGTGTACACTACAAAAATAATTCAGGAATTATTTGAGGAACATGACAAATAGTTCAAGGTGTTGACTTGTCTTCAAAATTCCCTAGATCTCAGTCCAAACGAACATCTGTGGGATGTGTTAGAAAAACAAGTCCATCCATAGAAGCCCAGCATACAGGACTTTAAGGATCTGCTGCTAACATCTTAGTGTCTGATACCATAAGACACCCAACATCCCTCTCTGTTTGTCTCCACAGAACCACCAGACAGTGTGTCCATCGGCTTTAATTATGGCCGGATGCTTAAATACAGGCAGTACAGTCTGCTGTGTAAAGTACAGAAAGTTGCTCCTGTTGAAAACGTAATTGTGACCCTCTACAGAGGACAGACAGCACTGTGTCAACTACAGTCCAACAACACAGAGAAGAAACCAGTGACTGAGATCTTCAGTCTGAACATCAACACCAGTAAAGAAGATGATGGAGTCCAGTACTGGTGTGAAGCCAAACTGGAACTGGGACCTGAAGGACCACAGCCCCCTCCAGTGGTGATGTCAGAAAAATTCAGTTCCCCTTGGACCATACCCAGTACCAGTTCCACACCTATTCCCAGCTTCAGTATGTGCTTCATGCTTTTATCCTTTTCTCTGGTTTGAGTTCATTCATACAGTTGTTACGAGGCAGTTTGTTTCCAGAATTACAACATGACAAACTGCCACCTGTCTCCTATATACTTTATATCTGTTCTTCAAATGAAAAGCCTTCCCATTGGAAAATGTTATTTGTACATTGTACAACCTCACTTAAATGCAATATTTCCATGTTTCCCATTCAAGTAAACCAACAGTTATTTGGAATCAAAGAAAATCTCAATGAAATCCCCAGTCTTCATTCAAGATCATAGATCACAAAAGTAATATTCTCATCAGAATCAAGGTCTACCCGTTCTCTCAGTGAAGCTTAGTTTAGCTACATTCACATCTGTCTTTGACTTTTATTTTCTTTGCAGACCAGGGGTGTACTTACCACATAAATAGATAAATAAATAAATGAACATTGAAACAACAATCTAAAATAATCTAAAAAAGATATACAAGATACTAAGCCTGAAAAAAAAACTGACGAATTGGGAAGGCAGGCAGCAGAGAGGACAAGGGACTTAGAGTAACACTCTTGGGTATTTAGTTGAAGATCTTTCATGTGGTCAGTATTTGTCAGCCTTTATCTTAAGGTGTGAATACCTGTCTCTCTACATCTCTCTGTTTGTCTCCACAGAGCCTCCAGACAATGTGTCCATCAGCTTTAGGGATCACTCTGGACCGTTGTTAGAGGGTCATCAGTACACTCTGCAGTGTGAAGTACACAACGTTGCTCCTGTTGAAAACCTCATTGTGACCTTCTACAGAGGACAGACAGCACTGGGTCAACTACAGTCCAACAACACAGAGAAGAAACCAGTGACTGAGATCTTCACTCTGAGCATCAACACCAGAAAAGAACATGATGGAGTCCAGTACTGGTGTGAGGCCAAACTAGAACTGGGACCTGAAGGACCACAGCCCCCTCCAGTGGTGACCTCAGAAAAATTCAGTGCCACTGTGAACAGTACTCCTGCCTCTGGGACAACTCCCAGTACCAGTTCCACACTGATTCCCAGCTTCAGTATGTGCTTCATGCTTGTATTCTTTTCTCTGGTTTTAGTTCATTCACAGTTAGTAAAAGGCAGTTTGCTTCCAGAATTATAACATGATAATCAGCCACCCATCTCCTGTATATCTTATACCTGTTAAAAAGTAAAAACCTTCAGTGAAATCCCCAGACTTCATTCAAGACACACACACACATCCTGTAAGTAATATCTTTCTCAGAATCAAGGTCAACTTCCCGTTCTCTCAGTGAACCTTTGTTTAGCTATATTCACATCTGTCTTGTTTTTGTGTTTTATTTAGTTTGCAAACCTGCAGCTCAGTCCCCAATTCTTATCTTGCTGAACCTATCAGCAGCCTTTGACATGGTGAACCAATGCATCCTACAATCTGTCTTGTCCAATATGGGCATCTCAGGCAAAGTGCTTTCTTTGTTTGAGTCCTGAATGGGGGACATTAACCACATGCTGTCAAATTAATGCTAGTGATTTCTGTTGTTGCAGCAAGCTGCCTGTAACTGTGTACAGTAAGTTAACTTCCTGTTGAACAAAGAACTGCTGCTAGTGATGATTTGATCATTCATAATCAAAATGAGTGATAATAATTGTCAGCTGTTGTCAGCCTTTATCTTATTGTGTTCATGTCTGTCTCTCTACATCTCTCTGTTTGTCTCCACAGAGCCTCCAGACAATGTGTCCATCAGCTTTAGGAATCACTCTGGACCGTTGTTAGAGGGTCATCAGTACACTCTGCAGTGTGAAGTACACAACGTTGCTCCTGTTGAAAACCTCATTGTGACCTTCTACAGAGGACAGACAGCACTGGGTCAACTACAGTCCAACAACACAGAGAAGAAACCAGTGACTGAGATCTTCACTCTGAACATCAACACCAGAAAAGAGGATGATGGAGTCCAGTACTGGTGTGAGGCCAGACTGGGACCTGAAGGACCACAGCCCCCTCTAGTGGTGATGTCAGAAAAATTCAGTGCCACTGTGAACAGTACTCCTGCCCCTGGGACTACCCCCAGTACCAGTTCCACACCAACTCCCAGCTTCAGTATGTGCTTCATGCTTTTATTCTTTTCTCTGGTTTGAGTTCATTCACACAGTTATTAAAAGGCAGTTTGTTTTCAGAGCTGTAACATTATAAATAGCCACCATCTTCTGTATAGCTTAATCTGTTCAAATGAAAAGGCTTCCTGTTGTGCACGAGTTGTTTTCACAATGCAGTACTGATTTTCAACCACTAGAGTGCTATAGTGTGTAATCTATAACATGAGCAGTTTTATACCTGCATTTTCACTTAAATTATATCTTTTCCATGATTCCTGTTCAAGTAGACCAAGAGTTACTTGAAATCACAATACAAAGTCTCAGTGAAATAATTCCAGATCACAGTCATAGCATATCTAATCTACACATACAGTACATTATTTTTCAAGCTTTTTTCCTCATTACCACAAACTGTCACAAACAGAAGTCTGTGGCAGTTTGTGGTAGTTGTTGAAACTGAAGAATGAGAACCTGATACAATATCTGTTGTTGAAAGCACTGTCAAAACAATTGTTCCATTTGAAGACTGTACAAGATTGCAATTGAAAATGTTTTTCATATCTTTCTCAGTCTCATGCTAACTTCCCTACACCTTTTATGGTGCAGCTTTATCATTCTTACTGGTACAATATCCAGTGACCTTATGTAATAACCAACATATAGCTCACCCACCTTCTACCTGTACAGAGGTCTAACCAGCCAGGACAGTGGTCCATGCCAATACTAACACATGAAAGCACATTCACAAGCCTACAGGAAGCAGACAAGAAAACTACACACTTCACTTTGAAGCCAAGTGTTTCTCACAGTTCACCACAGCCTGTTTGTTGGTACTGCACCTTTAAGATGGTTTTAGGACCAATAATAATAAACAGATGTGAGGAAGTTCAAGCTGATAACTTGTTGGATTCAGTTTGAATCATACTGTTCATGTCAAAACATGCATTTGAAGCAGAAGCTCCACAGATTATTATCATTTAATACTAACAAACTGTTTGCCTCAATGGGTGTTATCCTTAAAAATATTTTCAGACAGAAACCATCAAAGTAATAACGTCTTTTCATGTACAGTAGACCTACATGCTTCTAGATAACTTGGTTGCTTTGTTAATTGCATTACTCCTCTCAGATCATCTGATTGTAACTGTAATACTTCATGGTTGATCCTATTTACTTATTTGTGATCTTAACAGGCATTGAACACTATGGGAATTTCATGGCAGACATTTTCACCTGCCACAACAGGCAGAACACGTGTAACTAACATTGATGATGGCTCACTTCATTATTCATTTGTTTTTTCAGATTTGTATTTTATGGATTCTTTCTCTACTTTGAATGGAGATGTTTTCTCCTTTGACTTTTGACCTATATTTTTCTGGTTTCTGCCTCTTGATTTCTTGATTATGTGGACATGGTTTTGTATCAGGTCTTCCTTAAATTGGCCTTAAGATGATTTGTAACTTCTAGTATAGGCTGTTATTGAAATGCATTTAAACTAAATAAACTGTGCTTTATTTTAAATTTTCTTTCTCTTTTTTAGGCTAAGAGTCAGATAAGATAAGAGTCAATGGATTAAAGATGATATGTATATTGATATGTATATTATGGAAAGTACCTTTTAAAATGAATAGGAAGGGAGGAAATTCTAAAGGTGTCTTATCTGCAGCTGTACAATGCAGCACTTTTATTTCCACAAGTTACGAACTTGTGGAAGAAATTACTGTGGAAAAAATTTAGACAGGATGTGTAATATGAAAACAGGCTGCACTGATAGCATTGTTCTACTGCAGTAGAAAATCAGAGGGAGTGAATTCTTAAAGTGCATTCATTCTCTGACCACCTTTGATTTTAAATGGTTTAATTTTTTTTATTTTTATCGTGTTTCTGAAGAGAATAACTGGGAACAATGTTTTTCATCCTTCTGGTTGTTTCTTTGATGAGTTTTCTGTCTGACTTCCATGTCTCCAGTTGTGGTAAGTGAAGAGTTTCCATCTGTAATCCACCTTAAAAAAAAGGTTTTAATGTCATCAGGCTATTCCGTGTATAAATTAGATTATTAATTATTGGTTGATGATCAGTAATGATTGTTCCAACAAAGAAAATGCTGTTGCTGCTGAATAAACACTTACTATAGTCATCTTAAAATCTTACTTTTCTTCGTCATGAAGGACCCTGCTAGTTTGCCAGGCAACTTTACCATGCAGTAAATACATCTAAAAGTTAACAAACAAATCTACAAAGACATATAGCTCTGATTGTCATAACTGTAGAATTACAGTTGTAGATGCATCTGGTTGATAATTTTATATCAAGTTGTTTTAAAATCACGGTGTTTAATGTCTTTTTCTTTACAGATCTAAAATGTGCAGATAAACCTGGGTTCACACCATCCAGACTGGCAGTGAAGCATGGTGACCCAACCTCTGCTACCTGCTCTACATTACATTCTTATGACATTTTTCTGGGACCACTTATATTAAACAAATATAAAATTGCATGGGTAGTTAGCAAAATTACTGAAGAGGACACATTTTGGGTGTGCTATTTTGATGATCATAATGATCACCGGTGCTGCACCAGCCTTCCTGTAACTGTGCATAGTAAGTTAACTTCATGTTGAACAAATTACTTACACTAAACAATGCTAGTGATGGTTTCCTTTATTTGCTCTTTCAGATATACAGTTAATAGGATTTATACTACAGCTTTGTGTGTACATCTCTCAGCTTGTATCTTCTTCCCTCTTCCACAGAGCCTCCAGACACTGTGTCCTTCAGCTTTAGGGATCACTCTGGACCGTTGTTAGAGGGTCATCAGTACGCTCTGCAGTGTGAAGTACAGAACGTTGCTCCTGTTGAAAACCTCACTGTGACCTTCTACAGAGGACAGACAGCACTGGGTCAACTACAGTCCAGCAACACAGGGAAGAAACCAGTGACTGAGATCTTCACTCTGAACATCAACACCAGTAAAGAAGATGATGGAGTCCAGTACTGGTGTGAACCCAAACTGGAGCTGGGACTTAAACGACCACAGCCCCCTCCAGTGGTGACGTCAGCAAAATTCAGTGCCATTGTGAACAGTAATCCTGCCAGTGGGAATACCCCCAGTACCAGTTCCACACTGATTCCCAGCTTCAGTATGTGCTTCATGCTTTTATTCCTTTCTCTGGTTTTAGTTCATTCACAGTTAGTAAAAGGCAGTTTGCTTCCAGAATTATAACATGATAATCAGCCACCCATCTCCTGTATATCTTATACCTGTTAAAAAGTAAAAACTTTCAGTGAAATCCCCAGACTTCATTCAAGACACACACACACATCACTTAAGTAATATCTTTCTCAGAATCAAGGTCAACTTCCCGTTCTCTCAGTGAACCTTTGTTTAGCTATATTCACATCTGTCTTGTTTTTGTGTTTTATTTAGTTTGCAAACCTGCAGCTTAGTCCTCCATTCGTATCTTGTTGGACCTATCAGCAGCCTTTGACGTGGTGAACCAACGCATCCTACAATCTGTCCTGTCCAATATGGGCATCTCAGGCAAAGTGCTTTCTTGGTTTGAGTATCTCACCGGGTTCTCCTTCATTGTGTTTCGGCAATGACAAACATCCTTATCCCATGGCCTCCCTAGAGGGGTAGCCAAGTATCAGTATTGGGCCTTCTGTTTGCAATATACACCACATCGTTGGGTCCAATTATCTGCTTGCATGGCTTCTCATATCACTGCCATACAGACAACACCCAGCTATTCCCACCAGATGACCCCATTGTCTCAGTGAGAATCTCGGCCTGTCTCTCAAACTATCCACATGGATGAAGGCACACCCCCTTCAATTAACCCTCTCCAAGACTGAACTCTTTGTCATCCCAGCCAATCAATCTGTCCATCACAATATCAAAATCCAAATCATCTCTTCATCTCTCACTCCAACCAAGGTCATTAGAAACCAAGGTGTCATGTTTGATGACATGCTATCCATCCTTGATCATGCTGCATCTGTCTCCCAGTCATGACGCTTCACACAACTTCTGCAATGCCCTTCTGGCGGACCTTCTTTCATAGGCAGTGAAACCATTGCAAATGGTCCAAAATGCATCCAAAATCAAATTCAGGTCACTAATGCTTACCTACAGAGCCACTTCAGGGTCTGCATCCATCTACTTGAACTTGGTCATACAGGATTATGCTCCTTATCGGCCATTGTGTTCCTCCAGACTTCATTGTTTGGTACTACCATCCCTGCATACTAGGCATTCACAGTCCAGACTGTTCTCATTTGTGATTCCCAGGTGGTGGGACAGGCTACCAAATGCTATCAGAGCAGGAACATCCCTCCCTAACTTCAAGAATCTCTTGAAAATTCATCTCTTTGAGAGCACCTCCTCACAGTAGCACTTACTATGCACTTGTAGTGCACTTCTTTAATTTATCTATCTCCCTGCCCTTTGCCTTATAGATTAGCAGTTAGTATTTACTTTAAGGTTTCCTACTGCACTGAAGCTTTAGTATTGTCCATCACTTGTAAGTCACTTTGAATAGAAGCATCTGCTAAATTAGTAAATGTAAATGATTGCAGTGGCAGAATAATGCACCCTGCCACACTGCAAAAATAATTCAGGAATTGTTTGAGGAACATGACAAATAGTTTAAAGTGTTGACTGGTCGTCCAAATTCCCCAGATCTTGGTCCGAACGAACATTTGTGGGATGTGTTAAAAAAACAAGCCCATCTCTCTGTTTATCTCCACAGAACCACCAGACAGTGTGTCCATTGGCTTTAATTATGGGCGGATGCGTAAATACGGCCAGTGTACTCTGCTGTGTAAAGTACAGAAAGTTGCTCCTGTTGAAAACCTCAGTGTGACCTTCTACAGAGGACAGACAGCACTGGGTCAACTACAGTCCAACAACACAGAGAAGAAACCAGTGACTGAGATCTTCACTCTGAACATCAACAACGGAAAAGAGGATGATGGAGTCCAGTACTGGTGTGAAGCCAAGCTGGAACTGGGACCTAAAGGACCACAGCCCCCTCTAGTGGTAACATCAGAAAAATTCAGCTCCCCTTGGACCATACCCAGTACCAGTTCAACACCTATTCCCAGCTTCAGTATGTGCTTCATGCTTTTATTCTTTTCTCTGGTCTGAGTTCATCCACACAGTTATTAAGAGACAGTTTGTTTTCAGAGCTGTAACATTATAAATAGCCACCATCTTCTGTATAGCTTAATCTGTTCAAATGAAAAGGCTTCCTATTATGTATTAGTTTCCACAATGCAGTACTGATTGTCAACCACTAGAGTGCTATAGTGTGTAATCTATAACATGAGCAATGGTTTAAATAACAGTAACAGTAATTTTATACATGCATATTCACTTAAAAGATATATTTTCCATGGTTCCTGTTCAAGTAGACCAAGAGTTACTTGAAATAAAAATACAAAGTCTCAGTAAAATCATTCCAGATCAATATTTTTCCAGGCTTGTTTCCTCTCATTACCACAAACTGTCACAGACTCTGTTTGTGTCAGAATATCTGTTGTTGAAAGCACTTACAGTTCACCACAGCCTGTTGGTGGTACTGCACCTTTAAGATGGTTTTAGTATAAATAATAATAAACAGACATGAGGAAGTTCAAGTTAATAATATGTTGGATTCAAATTGAGTCATACTATTCATGTCCAAACATGCAGCGAGGGCAGAAGCTCCACTTTCTATGTGCCTCGATAGGTTTAATCCTCAAAAATGTTACAGAAACAGATTGTCAATTAACTATTTTAACCAAAATGTTTGTATTGCAGCTGAAGTGCATAACATGACCAGATGTTTACATTTTCACATAAACAACATATTCATCTTCGAGTGAAGCTCGGGCATCCACTTCTTTTACTTTCTTTTTTCTCTGGCTTGAGACGGATTCAAACTGCGTCTTAGACGACATCTCTTCTCCTGCAGTAGTGCCCTGCTCTGATCACTGATTGGTCAGATGTCAGTCATTGAAGCAATGCGTGCGATACCGTAGATGACAGACCTGAGACCTCCCCTGCTTCCTGCCCTCTCGTCTCAGACTCGCTCAGCTGATTTCACTTGGAGGCCTTGCTGGTGACACTATGACGCGCATGATTGTACGAGGCCCTACGCACAGTGCGTAGTTCCATATCTGCAACTGTACAACGCAGCACTTTCACTTCCTCAAGTTGCAATTTTACCAACATTACTATGAAAAAAGACATAGCTGGAATAGGATTAATGAAGTGAAAACAGGCTGCGCTGCCAACTGTTCTGCTGCAGTAAAAAATAGAGCGCAATCACTCTCTGGCTACCTTTGATTTTGAATGTCTGATGGTTTTATCTCTCGTGTTTCTAAGAGAATGTTTTTCATCCTTCTGGTGATCTCTTTGATGAGTTTTCTGCGTGACTTCCATGTCTCCAGTTGTGGTAAGTTTTCCATCTGTAATCCATCTTTAGAGGGCTTTTCTTGTCTCCAGGCTGTTCCCTGTATAGATTAGATAATTAGTTATTATTATGATGATCAGCTGAGGGGGAACAGTGGAGCAGTGGGTTAGCACTGTCACCTCACAGCAAGAAGCTTCAAGGTTTGAACCCTGGTTCACCCGGAGCTTTGCTGTGTGGAGTTTGCATGTTCTCCCTGTGCCTGTGCGTGGATTTCCTCCAGGTTCTCCGGCTTCCTCTCACACTGCAAAGACATGCAGGTTAGGTTAACCAGAGACTCTAAATCGCCCCGTAGGTGTGAGTGGTTGTGGAAAGACTGGAGACCTGTCCCAGAGTGTCCCCCGCGACTCTTAAAGGATAAGCAGTATAGGTAATGGATGGACCATAATGATCAGTCCTGGTTGTTCCGTGAAGAAAATGCACGTAGTTATTATTATCATTATTATTTGTAATGGTTGTTGTAAATGGGTTGGTAAACCTGGTGCGTATATAATAGGTTAAAAAGCCTATACAGCATAATTACAATTACATGACAAATGTTTATTCTATATAATTTATTTAAAGTGCTCTGTACATAACTGTGTATATGTACAAAATAATTAGGCTAAATAAGATATGTTAAAGTAGATTAAATGCTTATTTTAGTCAGTGTTTTTATTTGTACCTCAACTCTGCCATGCAAAAATATATCTAAAATTAAACAAACAAACCTGCAGGGATATATAGCTCTGATTGTTCTAAGTGTGGAATTACAGTTTTACATATGTATGTACTGTATCTGTTGCTGTTTCATATTACATCAAGATGTTTAGAATCACAGTGTTTATTGTCTTTCTTTTGCAGATGAATACTGTCCAGATAAACCTGTGTTCAACCCATCCAGACTGGTAGTGAAGTATGGTGACCCAGTCTCTGTCACATGCTCGATACGCCAGTCTTACCAAGACTACTTTTTTGGTTTGGTAGACTTCATGGGAAACATACAAACAAATGGAACCACTATTTTATGGGAAGTTCAAAGAATGACTGAATGTGAGGACACTAACCACATGCTGTCATATTAATGCTACTGATTACTGTTGTTGCAGCAAGCTGCCTGTAACTGTGTACAGTAAGTTAACTTCCTGTTGAACAAAGAACTGCTGCTAGTGATGATTTGATCATTCATAATCAAAATGAGTGATAATAATTGTCAGCTGTTGTCAGCCTTTATCTTATTGTGTTCATGTCTGTCTCTCTACATCTCTCTGTTTGTCTCCACAGAGCCTCCAGACAATGTGTCCATCAGCTTTAGGGATCACTCTGGACCGTTGTTAGAGGGTCATCAGTACACTCTGCAGTGTGAAGTACACAACGTTGCTCCTGTTGAAAACCTCACTGTGACCTTCTACAGAGGACAGACAGCACTGGGTCAACTACAGTCCAACAACATAGAGAAGAAACCAGTGACTGAGATCCTCACTCTGAGCATCAACACCAGAAAGAAGATGATGGAGTCCAGTACTGGTGTGAAGCCAAACTGGAACTGGATCTGAAGGACCACAGCCCCCTCCAGTGGTGACGTCAGAAAAATTCAGTGCCATTGTGAACAGTACTCCTGCCCATGGGACTACTCCCATAATTTCCAGTTTCAGTATGTGCTTCATGCTTTATTCTTTTCTCTGGTTTGAATTCATTCACACAGTTATTAAGAGGCAGTTTGTTTCCAGAGCTGTAACATGATTAACAGTCACTCTCCTGTATAGCTTATATCCTTCGATGAGGCTTCCATGTCTGTCCTTCACATCTTCCTCAGTCTCCTGTTAACTTTGCTTCAGCTTTTAAGGTGGGAGAAATGACACCTGTATCATAAAGTATCATAAAGTGTAATGTAACCTGAACTGTTAAACTGAAGTAATAGTTGTAGAATCAGATTTGTATTTCATGGATTCTTTCTCTACTTTGAATGAAGATGTTTTCTCCTTTGACTTTTGACCTATATTTTTGTGGTTTCTGCCTCTTGATTTCTTGATCATGGTTTTGTATCAGGTCTTCCTTGAATTGGCCTTAAGATGATTTGCAACTCCTGTCCTAGTAGAAATGCTGTCATGTCATGGCTGATGTGGGCAGCAAAATCATTCACTTTGTTGAATCTTTTTTTTAATACACAAAAAACACAAATTTTAAAACTGCTATTGAAATGTATTTAAACTAAAAATGTTGACATATTTTCAGACTTTCTTTCTCTTTTTTAGGCTAAGAGCCAGAAGATAAGTCAGTGGATTAAAGATGATATGTATATTGATATGTATATTATGGAAAATATACTTTAAAATGAATATGGAGGAGGAACTTCTAAGTGTGTCTTATCTTATCTGTAATTGTACAATGTGGCACTTTCGGTTCCAGAAGTTACCAACTTTGAAGAAATTACTGTGGGGAAAATGTAGACAGGATGTGTAATATAAAAACAGGCTGTACTGATAGCATTGTTCTACTGCAGTAGAAAATCAGAGGGAGTGAATTGTTAAAGTGCAATCACTCTCTGACCACCTTTGATTTTAAATGGTTTAAATGATTTTTTAAATTGGTTTTTTTTTTTTTTTTGGGGGGGGAGGGGTTCGTTGTTTTGTTTTGTTTTGCTTATTTTATCGTGCTTCTGAAGAGAATAACTTGGAACAATGTTTTTCATCCTTCTGGTTGTTTCTTTGATGAGTTTTTCTACATGACTTCCATTGTCTCCAGTTGTGGTAAGTGAAAAGTTTGCATCTGTAATTCACCTTAAAAAAGCTTTTACTGTATCATGATCAGTAATGATTAATGATCCAAGAAAGAGAATTATCTTTACTTACTGTAGTCAGTGTTTGTACTTACTTTTGTCATAAAGGACCACTGTCAGTTTGC
>NW_026117683.1:0-21385 GCF_001640805.2 Lates calcarifer
CAAGTTCTTATGATCCGTCCAGACGATGAATGGTTGTTCAGCACCCTCCAACCAGTGCCTCCATTCCTCCAGTGCAGCTTTAATGGCCAAGAGCCTCTCTATCACCCACACTGTAGTTGTGTTCAGCTGAAGACAGTTTTCTAGAAAGATAGGCACAGGGATGCAACTTGTTGTCTGTTACTGACCTCTGGGAGAGAATGGCTCCTATACCCACATCGGAGGCATCCACTTCAACCACAAACTGCCGTTGGGCGTCTGGCTGGGTGAGGACTGGAGCAGTGGCAAACCTTTGCTTAAGCATCTGGAAGGCTTGCTCAGCCTGAAGGGACCAGGAGAACTTGTTCTTGGAAGAGGTCAGTTGGTGCAAAGGAGCGGCCAGGGAGCTGAAGTTCCTAATGAATTTCCTGTAGAAATTGGCGAAACCCAGGAATCTTTGAACCTCTCTCCGTGAGGTAGGTGTGACCCAGTTGACCACTGCCTTCACCTTCTCAGGATCCATCTGCCATCACACCCTCAGAAATAACAAACCCCAAAAATGACACAGTAGGCACATGAAACTCACATTTTCCAGCTTTCACAAAAAGGTTGTTGTCTAGGAGTCTCTGAAGAACCTGCCTAACATGTTGGACATGGGTCTCCTCATCAGGAGAGAAGATGAGGATATCATCCAAGTACACAAACACAAAAACATTTAGCATATCTCGAAGGACATCGTTCACAAGAGCCTGGAACACGGCAGGGGCATTGGTTAAACCAAAAGGGCATCACAAGGTATTCATAGTGTCCTGTAGGAGTGTTAAATGCTGTTTTCCACTCATCCCCTTCCCTGATTCTAACCAGGTGATATGCATTACGCAAGTCCAGTTTAGTGAAAACTTTTGAGCCCTGCAGCAACTCAAAAGCAGTGGAAATCAAGGGAAGGGGATACCTGTTCTTAACAGTGATTTCATTCAACCCCCGATAGTCTATGCAAGGCCGAAGAGACTTATCCTTCTTCTCCACAAAGAAGAATCCAGCCCCTGCTGGTGAAGAGGAAGGTTTAATGATTCCGGCTGCCAGTGCGGAATCGATGTACTCCTTCATAGCTTCATTTCAGGTGTGGAGAGGGAGAAAAGACGTCCTCTAGGTGGCATAGTACCAGGTAGCAGATCAATGGCGCAGTCATAGGGGCGATGTGGCGGTAATGAAGCCGCCTTGGTCTTGCTGAAAACCTCTTGTAGATCCGCATAACAGGAGGGAACACCAGCCAGGTCCACAGGAAGACTACCAGTTTCCTCAGTAACTGTGACAGGAACGGGCAAAGCCTGTTCTCAGAAAGACAGTAATGTTGACAGGCATCACCCCAGGAGAGGATCTGACCAGAGGACCAGTCAATATGGGGTTGTGAGTCTTGAGCCAAGGAAGTCCTAAAAGAAGTGGATGGTGGGGTGCATTAACCAGGTGGAAGGAGAGCTTCTCCGAGTGTACATTGCCGAAGGAGAGCGAGATCTCAGGAGTGTGGTGAGTTACTTGGAAAAGATGGCGTCCATCTAGGGCACTTGCCTCGAGGGGTTCATCTAGAGACACAGGAGATATCCTCAGTCTCTTAGCCAGTTCATAGTCCATAAAATTAGCGTCAGCCCCAGAATCAATTAATACAGGTTGCAAAAGGGAAACAGAGGCAGCCTGTAGAGTGGCTGTGGGGAACAGCCGCATTGTCTTAGTAGAAGTGAGTGTGCTACTCACCAGGCTCTCACGACTCTAGAGGCCCCACCACGACGGATGGGACAATTGGCGAGGAAGTGACCCATCTGTGCACAGTAGATGCAACAACCCTCATCCATACGACGCTGACGTTCCTCCAAGGAAAGCCGGGTGCGACCCACCTGCATGGGCTCTGCCGGGGGAACAATAGGTGCCTCCGTCGACCCAGGTGGTGTCCTGGAGGACTCAAAGTTCATCTGAGGACGACTAGGAACTTGAGGGAAGTGAGGAAATGAATGGGAAGAGAGGCGAGATCTCTGCCGTTCCCTCAGTCGTTTGTCCATCTTGGAGGCCAAGGCAATGAGAGCCTCGAGTTCTGAGGGTAAATCCAGTGGTGTGAGATAGTCCTTGAGTGTTTCAGACAGTCCATTAAAAAAGGCATCACACAGAGCAGCTTGGTTCCACCCACTGTCAGACGCTAGAGTGCGAAACTCAACGGCATAATCTAAAACTGTGCGCCTCCCTTGCCGTAATGCAGCTAAGGACCTGGCAGCCTCACGGCCCGGAGAAACAGTCTGAAAAACTTGTGTAAGAGTC
This sequence comes from Lates calcarifer, assembly GCF_001640805.2. Classification (NCBI taxonomy): domain Eukaryota; kingdom Metazoa; phylum Chordata; class Actinopteri; family Centropomidae; genus Lates; species Lates calcarifer. Next base: position 2,281 of record NW_026117683.1, read on the forward strand.
CGGATGAACAAGGGAAGAGACTCACAGATTGCTGAGCGACGACTCCACTCAGCAGTAGCCCAAGCCTCGGCTCGCCCTGACATGTGGGAGATCATATAGGCAACCTTGGCTCTGTCTGTAGAAAAGGAGGCCGCCTGAAACTCAAAGTGAAGTTCACATTGAGCAAGAAACGAGCGACAATCTCCCGTATCCCCAGAGAATTTCTCCGGGCTGGAGAGATGAACGTGGGGATTCAATCCCAACCCTGGAGGCGGTGAAGATGGCTGGGGTTCTGCATCCTGAGTAGCTGGGGGCGAAGCAGAACTAGGAGAATCAGATGACTGAGGCCCACGCTGAACATGGTCGACCAGGAAATTTAGCTGAGACCCAAGGCCGAGAGCATCTGCCCCTGGTGCTCTGTCATCTCCCTCATCTCTTGACGGAGAGCATTAAGTTGTTCCTCTTGATGGAGGATCCGCTGCCCTGGGCTCTGAGGGCAGACCGGAGGTGATCTGAGTCTGCGGAGTCCATAATGTGGCCAGATTGTACTATCAAGCACACGGCAGGACAGGACTCCAAATGCAGAACTCAAACACAATCAAAGTTCAGGTTCTTTATTACAAGCAAAGGTCCAGTACACGAGTAGGCAGTCCGATAAGGCAACAGTGTCCAAAGGGAATAGGCGAAAATCCAAAATCAGGTAAACAGGCAACGGTCAGGAACACAAGAAGTCAAAAACAGGAAACAACGCTGGAAAGCTGACACGAGGGACAAGACAATCTGGCAACTGCCAAGAAGAAGAGACGCTGACTAAATACACCTAGACAAGGAGATAACGAGACACAGGTGAAACACATAAGGGCGGGGACAGTAATCAAGACAAGGAAGTAAAGAGAACTGGAGTAACCAAGGGACAGGAAACAGGAAGACAAGACAAAAATACCAAAATAAAACAGGAAACATTCAAACCCTGACAATCTTAGTATCTTACCACTTTTTTCATCTTACGATCGCCGCATACTTTGCATATTTTTTTTGTTAATCTACCATTTTGTCTTTTCGTGACTACCTCTTATTGTTTTTTTCAGAGCATTCTTTCCCTTTATCTATTATTACCTTTGTGTTTTTTCTCCCCTTTCTCTCCAGATATCATCATTTATCTTAGCACCATGTATCATCATCATCCATCACTGTAAGTTGGTGCTGTTAGTGAATCTGAGTGTGGCATATACGCATGTTTCCAAAAAATATAAAGTGGAATGATAAAACAATATCAGCCTTTACTGATGATGAGGACTTAGATGTTTACAAAGTAAATGAAACCTTACTGACAGGACAAACACAGAAATGAAGTGATTAATCATTCAGGCATGGTAGGTGCATGCATTCATTTCAGTCTGCCACTTCAAAAGTTGCCACGGTTTTGACAAAGCATCGTGTGAAAGTAAACAGCAGTGTCAAGATAAAATGGATCTCTGAAGACAGGTGGATGGTGAACATGAAAAAGGAGTGGGGGAACATGAGGAGGAAAATGTGACTTTATTCCTCAATCAAAGTGGCAGGCGGTTCGTTTTTTAACACAGGGAACAATTTCAACTCAATTTAGTTTCCCATTAAAAATGTAATTGAGCCACCAGATGAGAAAGTGATTCAATCAAAACTTCAAAATCAAAACTAAAATGATATGAAAGAAATTATAGCCTGTTCTTAGCAATGGAGTATGGAGAGTGCGTGGGTGTTTCATACCCATAGCTAGACATCATTTTTATGCCAATCCAGGTAACAGTGTCTCAGTCTCTCAAAGCTAATTTGTCATCATTTTCTTTAGCCAGTCACTGGAACTATTATTTTCATGATTATGTATTGATGGGCACATGACAGACAAATCATATAATATGGCCTGTGAGAGTAAAATTGACTGAGCACAGAGAGCAATATCTTTGGTAACCTTTAAAAAAGAGGGTTTGTAAAGCACAGCTTGCAGCTCCCAGTTGTTTTCTCCAGCTTGTTAAAAGTTGCAGAGCTTGTTTCTCTTCAGCATGTTCACACCTGAGTGCTGCAATCACTACTGGAGGCAGCTCGGCACAATCAACACTGCAGAAGTTGTTCAGGGAGAAGGTTGCCTGACTAAAGGTGCAATCTGTAATATTCCTTCACACAGTTATCAGTAAGGGTTTCTAAGTGTTGCTGATCAGTGCCAGTCACTCCTGTGTTAGTGACTGCTGAGATTTCAAACTGTGTAGCTCTGTATTTGCTGAACATACAACATTTCCCTGTAACTAAGAACTGTCTGCTCTACACTTTGGTTAGTCTCTCCAAAACCTGAGTAAACATGTGTGCAGCATTTGAAAAGTGGAGGAAGCTGCAGACCTACAAAATCCCATATCATATTAGAAATACCTCCTCCATTTTACAATATAAACACTTCAGAATTGTTATCATGATCCCTACATTTGATAATGTTTAACTTATCAAAGTTATTACTTTTTGCTGTTTCCTGTGTGAGAGGGAGGGAAACACTCCACAGCTGGTATTGATTTTTGATTGCTATACTGTGTGTGTTGTCTCAAAATAAAATGACAACGTGTCTGACATAGACGTGAGGTATTAATCTAATAGTGTGTACAAAAAAATTGTACAAAATGTCAACATCTTTATTAGCATGTACATTCATAGGAAATGGACATGCAACTTGGAACATGTGACAATGACAACACATGAGAGGCTAAATCTGGGGCTATCTATAATGTACTGCATAATGTACTGCACTGGAAATATAACATTCAGGCCAACGTCCATATGATCGTTACAGTTTACACACACTACAGCCATTCTGTTGTGGTATTTTGTCTGTTTACCATGTATGCCAGCAACAAACCTAAAACCACACTGCTACATACATAGTTAAAAACAGTGCACTTGCACTTCCAAAAATGCTACAAGAGTAATTATTCATATATATATATATATATATATATATATATATATATATATATATATATATATATATATATATATATAGAGAGAGAGAGAGAGAGAGAGAGAGAGAGCCCAACACTCTGGGCCAATCAGTTGGATATATAGATAGATAGATATGGATAGATATGGTATTTAGGTATGGTATTGGTATTTATTCTCTAACTGTAGTCTATAAAACTATAGGTAATAGCTGACATGTACTTTCTCCTTTCTTCCTGTACATTGTTTTTGCGTTTCGTATAGAAGCTGTGGCGTCAACTTAAAAATGTGAGAGGCCGCTGTTTGGTTCAGTTTGTCCAATCTGAGCTACTATAGAAACATACTGACGCAACATGGCAGACTTGATGGAAGAGGACCTGCTCCCTATGTAGATATAAATTGCTCATTCTAAGCAAACGAAAACACAACAATTCTTAGTTTTAGGTGAATATACACTAATAAACATACTTATATGATATTATATGACATTCAATTTCTGCCAAAACATCCCTGTAAATGTTACACACTGGTGCTTTAACTTTCATACCAACATCTCCCCACCCTGATGTACTATGATTCTTGTGACCTTACAATCACAAGCCGGCTTTTCCAATCTCCAGACTACAAACAACCCAGTCTGGCCCTCACTGTGAGCCACGGGACTGGTGTGGTGTAGGCAAGTGAACTGACTGTAACAACATGAGACAGCTCCTGGTGGACTCATTGCTCAAAAGGTAAACCAGACAGAGCTGGACAGCAGCATGCAGCTGGCATTTCTTGAACCTTACTTTGATTTGATCCTGAGAGTACAGGAAATCATATGTGCAGGGAATCCAGCCATGCGGACACATTTATGTTACATTCATTTCAGTTCAGTGTTGCTACATTACAAGCAGAGAGTGGAAATGGGTTCAGTGAGTAACCATGGCACTGCAGTTATGCTAAAGCAGACTGTTACGTAAAAATACACTCATCTAATCAGCCTAAAGTGGGGCTGCACACGGAAATAAAGCATCCCATTCCCACTAATTGAGACACTGCAGAGTCAACCTGTTTACACAAATGAAACTCTGATATCAAGCACAGTCATTAACAGAGAATTATCTTTGCACACAAAAAGTGATGAAATGAAACTAACTGTCTCCTAAGCAGCAACAAAAGCTGCACTATCGCCCATGGCACACGGTGAAGAAGACATTTAATACACTGACGTCATCTTTTTAGTACTGACCTTCAAAACCTAGAGCAGCAAAAATGCAAACCTCCTTTGTTTAATAATATCAAGCGAGGAGTGTAAAAGGCAGACAGTTAGACAGATAAAAGTGTAGAATGGAAAGTCATGTTTTCCAGATTTCATTATAGGTAAGCTGAGGAGACAAGAAGGGGAGAGATGGGGAGAGGGGAAGAAAATGCAAAGGATGCAAAGATTTCACTGCAGAAGCTGTTAAATGTCTGCATTTGCCCATCACTCATCCCCTGCGGTGTGTGTACAGCTGTGTGTCTTGTCCATTAGTCACTGAGAGCTTCCTTAACGAAGTGCTCTTAATTGCCAAACTCTTTTGGGAGTACTTTTCCCTCTGTATCTCCCCCTCAACCCCACTCCCCCATCTTTTTCTCTTCTCTTCTCTCACTGTAACATTTCACTTTTCTTTTGTTGTTCTCTATAAATCTGTCTTCTTTTATTGTTCCCTTTCTTTCCTCTCATTTATCACTGTCTCAAGTTTTCTTCATTTTAAGTCTTTGCTTCCTCTTTTGCTTCATAGTGTCCTGAGGTTGTTTTTTGTGACCTGTGCATGTGTCTACAGCTGCATTGACCCACAGGGGGAGTGGAAAATGTGGTTGAATGTTTGTTGATATGAATGTTGGGCATGCAATTTTCTGGTATCATACTGTTTGCTCATTTACTGGGAATTGGATGGAGAGTTGGTGTAGGTTTGGTCTCTGTGGGTTCATTGGAAAAACTGGTGCAGGACTTGTTAGCTTGGTGCAAAGGCTGAAGACAAGGAGAAGCATAGCCTCTAACAGACGAGGACAAATGCAACTCCTGGTAACTCAGAACTGTGACACAAAGAGTTTTTATGTTAAACATTAAAGGTGCCCTGTGCAGGTTTCTTGTAAACAAACAAAAGTTGTACTTACACTCAGTATTACTCACCAAAATGTATTGTGTGTATGCTTGAAGTCTAACAAACGTTGAATGTACCTCTTTCCTCATAAACAAAGCCCTTTTTATTTTTTTTTCCAATCTTGTATTGTTTTCATTCATGTTTTTCCTCTTCTTCCCTGCCTTTATTGGAACAATATTAGTTTCTTGGCATGTTGCCGCCACCTTGTTGGAATGCTGGGAAACCACTGGCAGGACTGTGCATCTGTGTGCACGTGTGCATGAGACAAACAAGAGTACTTTTAATGTCTTGTTTTCTATTTCTACATGTGTTACATACAGGAGATGTAACATGTGAAGTTGCCTAAAGGCACAGCTGATAAAGTGCAGCTAAGTAATAAACGTAGGAAAGTACTGTAACCAATTACTTTTTTAGTAATGTAATTACTTTCTAAAGTAATGTAATGTATGTAGTATCTGATAAGCAACTGATTACATTTTTCAAGCGATGTGCCCAACACTGATGCACTTCCTTCTTTTGTATTTGTGTGTCTCTGCATTTCTGTATCCATAAGTTGTTTGTTGCAGGCGGATAAACCAGGAGTGTGTCTGCCTTGTGTGTGCGGGACTCGCCTTCTCAACTAGCAAAAAGCCAAAGGTTACTGTCTTCCTGTCTGCCATGATATCACTTGCGTATGTGCATTTCCACGCCATAAGTGTATGTGTATGTATGGGCATGACTGTGTGTTCATCTGCATGTGCGTCAGTGTCTAGGTGTAAAGAAAGAAAGTACATATAGTATATGTCCACTTGGCAAAGCTAAAAAGGCATGTCTTGGTGAGTCAGATGGCTACATCACGTTATTGGTCTGCCTGGCTGACATTCAGATTGTCTGGAGATATCCTGAAGCTGCTGCAGAGAAATGTAACCTGAGTCACTGTACAGGACCTGGATATAAAGTCGATTACGAGAGGGGGAGAGAGAGACAGTGAGAGATGGGGGGAGAGGAAGAGGTTGCCTCTGGGTTGAGCTGTCAAAGGGACCTTTAGAGAGAAAGGTTTTGAATATTTTGCCTCACCTTATCTCACTACCCCTCCTCTTCTCTCCTTTCCTGTAGAAATATGCAGGGCTTGTCCATCTGGCATCTATCCTATATTCCCACGGCAATATTTTACAAACCTGAACAGTGCAATATTAGATTATTATATATATAGTGGATAGTAGCTAGCTAGTATTTGTTAATGACCAGCTTAGTAGTGTTCTTCCATGAGTGACTCAGCTCACAGAATACACTATTTCTGGGGGCATTTTTATGTCTTTATTAGACAGATGATGGTAAAGGCTTGTGACATGGGTCCCCTGGTGGGACAAGGCACGATATGGTCAGAGGCTGGGGCTATCAAATCCAAATCAAATGCTTAGATATTTTAGATATTTACTAAGAGCAGATTGCTGGGTCAAATGATTTGTTTTTTGATTTTTTAATCCTATTTTCCAGTCTAATCTTGATAAATAGTTTGATGGACTAGAAGAACAAAAGACACAACAATGGAAATAAAGTGAGAACTTTATCATTCTATTCCCACCTGTGTCCGATGTGTTGTATTTTGTAATAATTTATAATTTAATGTTTTCAATAAATCAAATCCAACCAAATCTAAATCTTAACTTTGCAATTTTAGATTATTTCATTTAAGCAGGTTCTTGTGTCAAGACAATATTAAAAAATGATGCTCTGAAGTTTATTTTGGTATGAAAATAAACTTGCTTACATTTCTGTAACAAAATTATTGAAAATAGCATTTTTATGGTATCAGTACTAAATCTCAGGTACCTTACCACTACTACTATCAAAAATTTCCACCACCACCTTTTTTCATTTTTCCTCATTTGTCTGCAGTAACATCCTGCATATTCTCAACAGCCTCCTTATATAAATCACTCACTGCAGTGCTATCTGTCATTCAAACACCGCAGAATGCCAACAGCTTGTATGATAAACACAATTCAATTACATCTAGATTTCAGCAGGGAAGGGACCTGAGGTTACGACGGCTCTCTGTCAGGTTTTGATAACTTTCTCTCCGTGATACCATCCAGAAATGACTTGGTGCAGATAGTCTAAATGAGATCACATTTCCTTGCAACAGTCTCCTGGACAATACTAGAATATCCCAGCTACCTCATTCAGATTTCTCCTATCCCGATAAGAGAATATCTGGTTTATTGTGATGGATTATAAAGTACTGATTTTTAAAAGTTGCTGCTTGCCTGTGATTGCCTGGTTCTTTCCTGTGGCAGCTTTATGGATGCTGCTTACTTCAGATGAGTGGCCATTTCAGGGTTAGTGAAGTGGGTGTTAAGGATTGAACTTAACCAACTTGTGGGTCAGGCTGACCCTACACTTCCCCCCTCAAGGCTAAACACTGCATACTGTAGCTTTGAATATTAATATACATGTGAATATTCAGAGTTATTTTGTATCCTTGGATGCTGAAGACAGTTGTTTTGCACAGCATAGTGTTTGTCTAGAAACCCAAGCATCTTGCCCCAGGCTCTGGATAAAGTGCCTTGCTGAAGGGCTCTTTTCCCTGACTGACACTTTTGTTATAAGCATTTTCTGTTCTCCTCATGGCTTTTCTTGCCGCAGGTAATCTTGGTGACCCCTGATGTGACTTTTCACTTCCAATCCAATGCAGGACTCATTCCTCCATATCTCTTTCTGTCTCTTTGTCCTCAATGGACCATCAATCTTAAGCCAACTTACTATTATAATCATAATAAATGACATAACAATGATAACTCCAAAATTCAAATTACTTTTGTTCCTGCAGCAAGTAAATGTTGTTCTCTCACTTGTCCCCAAGTACAGTTGCTTTGGCAAAACAATTTTGATTTTTCTTTCATTTGTCAGAAGCAGAATTGTGATGGGAATTAAAATGTGGTAAATATGCAGGGAATTATCATGAGGGGAAACTTTTTTTCAGGTAATTCTGCTATTGTTGCTCTTATAAATGTATATGACTTTAATTTAATGATTTTTATCAGTCCAGTTACTGGTTAAATGACCTTCCTCTAAATCTCCATTTGTAACTGGCTGGGTCAAATGTTTTACTTTACATTTTAAAATGCAGCCCACAATACCCACGGTTCAGCGGTCACAGTGGTGGAAAACATGATGCAGATAAACAACACTAAATTTAGAATCATCATTTTCTTATTCACACCCTGAGAATACTCTTTCTTTAATATGCATAGCTCCATATGGCTTGAGAATACTCAAGCGGGCGGCATATACGGCAGATGACTCTTAGCAACATAAACAAAAGACATGGGGAAAACAGCATCATTATCATTAGGACTTCATCTCTATTCCCACATCTTCACATTCTCATTCCTCTCTTTAATGTTTTGTTGTCACATTTCTCTTCTCTGTACAACACATTCAGCAAAACTCAGGTTTAATTAATATGCTTTCTCTTTTGCCTACATGCACTCCTTTGTTGCTGTTTATTTAAATTTGATCTGTTGGTCAGCTATAAAACAGAACAGACTAGAATAGAATAAAATAGAACAGAAAGAGTCACAGGGAATAGTTATGAGAATAATAGTTGTAATTCTATGGAAAAATAAGATTAAAGAAAGACCAATCCATTTGTAGTATGACCAGAAATTATCTGCGGCCCCTGAATATGTGCACATTGCTAACAGAGATAGACACACCTAGACAAGGTGTAAACAGCACAGAGGTCAACTTCAGTGTATCTAGCTTTGTCAGTAAAGTGAATGATGTGAGGAATAAAGGGGCTTGTGGGGGTTTTTTTTATTAGCCAGTGGCATTTTAAAATTCATGCCAGAGGGAAATGTCTAATATAATAACTGAAACATACAAGCGAGAGCCTCCCCGCATACAGCTGCTTTGTAATAAAACACAAACATACTGTATGCCACCAGGATTGAAGGGTGTTATAATTTTATAGAAAGTCTGCACAAGGGAAAACACTATTTGCTGAAGTGCAATGTTCATCATTGTTTTATATGGAGAAGATAAATAAACCAGAAAAAATAGCTATATTGCAACTCTCTCCATGTGATAATGTATGGTGAGGTGCCTATAGGTGCCAGAAAATACTGGATGAGGTCATACAGTTTCCTTAACGTTTTGGCTAATTTGCTAATTATCTCTGACACAGCCTTTAGCTTTATTGATGCTGTAAAATATGCTATGGAATAAACACTGTTGCCACAGTTACTTGCCAAATGCAGTATCTTATTCATGAGCTTCAAGTGCTAAATCTGTTGCTCATAAATATGTTTATCCTATTATGCAATTTAATGACTGCAAATATTAATTTGGCCATGGCCCCTTCTCACTGTTCTCACCAGGGTTAAAACTAGTTTATGGACACACACTTGCTGAGCACTTTATTTGGAAAACCAGAACACCTGCTTATTCATGCAATTATCTAATCAGTCAATCATGTGGCAGATACAGGTAAAATCATGCAGATACAGGTCAGGATTTTCAGTTAGTGCTCACACCAGACACAGGATGGGGAAAAATGTGACTTTGACCATGGCATGTTTGTTGGTGCAAGATGGGCAGGTTTGAGGATTTCTGAGAATATCAGCCAAGAACAGGGATCTGAGGCTGCAGTGGGCAAATTAGACACGGGAAAAGTGTAGCCTGCTCTGATGAATCTTGATTTCTGTTGGGGCATAAAGATGGTAGTGTCAGAATTTGGCATCAAGAGCATGAATCCATAGATTCAGCCTCTGCTGTGTCAGTGATCTAGGCCAGTGGTGTGTGGAATGATTTCGTGGCACACTTTGGGCCCCTTGATATCAATCAGTCATGGCTTGAAGTATTATTACTGATCATGTGCATCCCTATATGGCCACAATTTCTTAGTCTTCTAACGGTTACTTCCAACATGATAATGCTCCATGTCACAAAGGAAAAGTGGACTCAAACTGGTTTCATGAACATGAGTTCAGACTAATTCAGCGGCCTCCATAGTCACCAGATCTCTATCCCATAAAACACCTTTGGGATTTGGTAGAACAGGAAATTAGCAGCATGAATGTGCAGCTAACAAATCTGCAGATTCAATCTTGTCAACATGGACCAGAATGTGCTTGGTGAGTCTAAATTTGAACTAAATTAAACAAAAGAATTGGATTGTTTCAAACTGAAGTGCATCTGTTGACACGTGATTGAAGGATGCGGCTGAAAAAACTTTCTTTGTGGAGATGTAACAGTTTATGTGCGTCTGTGCAGACAAAGGTGCTTCAAGATATCATCAGCTTTAATTTCTGTTTGTATGACGTGGCAAATCAGGATTTCCCATCTTGACAACAGCATGTTTGAAAATTTATACAGTCCCCAGTAGATTGAGTCTGAATTGTGTATGCTTGGGGTGACCTTTAAATGCCATTATCCAACTCTGAAAATCCCCACGTTTCTGACCAAAAACGGTATATGGTGATTGAATTCTCCAGCTAATGGGCCAAAAAATTAATTTTGGGAGCTGTGACATACGGACAACAGCCTATTGTTTCAGTATATTCCGATGACATAAACCAACCTAATTGCGATTTTGTTGCACATCCAGGAAAAAATTTCCAGGACATCTTGGTCAGTGCTGTTATTTTCCATTATTTTACAGAATTCATGCTGTTTGTGCTTTATGGTACATGTGTGAAACTTGAAACATCTTTCTTTCACTTTTTTCCCTTAACCCTGACACTAACAAGCATCTTGTAGAATCTGATACTTTGGACAGATTTCCACATTTCTCTGACCTTGTGAGACTGTTTGGGGCTTATACCACAGGAAGCCACATACACACATACACGCTCACGCGCACGCACACACATACACACACTTCCACCTAATCTATCTCAGTCTCTTAATTGTTTTTTCCTCTCCCCTGTACTCTCTCTTCTTGCAATCACTCTCTCACACTCTCCAGTGCTACTTTAGACAATTAGTACTGACTGCAGTGTTGTAAAGAGCAGTTCAGTAAAACTCTGTTAGTGTGCACACACACACACAAGCACACACACACAGTGGGTGTTGGTGGGTTGAAGCGGGGAGGACAACAGCATCAGCTATCTGCCAACCCCCACGAGAGGCTTGGTAAACTCCACCACCCCTCCCTTGCACTATATCTAGATAATTGCCACAGAGTGCAGGCATCTACAGTCTCGATATAATGAACTCACAACACCCCCAACCCCAACCCTGTTACCCCCTCCCCCAACTTCCTCTCTTTTCCCCTACTCCTCATCCATCTTTTTCTTCTTAGCCGTCTTTCTTCCATCTCTCGTCTGTCTCTATCCCACTTTTCCTTAATGTTATCTTGCTCATGCCGCCTACATCTCACTTTTCTTCCCTTCAGACTTCCATTCTTTCTCCCCTCTCCCCCATATCCCTGCCCCTCAGGTCCCTGTTTGCCTTCCTCCCTTCTCCTCTTAATCTACGTTCTCCTCATGCCTCTTCTCCATCCAAGTCAACTGCTCCTTTTCTTGGTTTTCCCTCCTCTCACTCCTTGCTGCCTTTGCTTTGACTCTGTTCTTCTCTACCTCTGTGCCCTGTCTCCACTGCCTCTAACAGCATATAATTTTTGAGGCTATCACTGAGCTAGCCTGCAGAGCTAATAATCTCTGATTACGTCGATCGTTTGACACTATATTTTATATACCACTCACTCTGTCTGAGTCTATGTCTAATTTTGGCAATCCAGCACTTTAGACTGAATGAACAGATTATGGAGTTTATTTCCTAGTAAATCCCACACAGACCCGCAGGGAGCAGCTGAATGTTTTCTTTCTCTCTTTCTTTCTTAAGACTTGGTGAAAACCAAACCAGAGCTAAAAGAAGAGTGAACATTGAGAGTACATTTGTCGGGTCCCCAAAACACAATGCTAATGTTGCTCTGTGTCTGTTAGATTATAAATAGCCAACTGTTAATATTAGTAACATCAATTATATAATGCCATAATATGTTGAACAGATGCACAGTGCTCAGCATATTGCATTCTGTCTCTAAGTAGCTAAAAAGTGGGATGAAAATTAAGATTATTGTTATCAAGCCAATCTAGTAAATCTCTGTTGTCTCAGTTTACTTAAAGGCTACAATCTCTTGATTCTATTTACCTGTCACTGTCTGTGATAAAGATATTACTGCCAATCTCTATTACCCCCAAAGGCTTATGCTATGTCAAAAAGCTGATAGTGTATCATGTTCTTCGAGATGGCTTCATCAAGGTGACATTGGTAGAGTTGAGTTGAGTGTGGCCCGGGGCCAATGTTAGAATTGGTCTTCTGTCCTGGATTTGATAATGTGTCTAAATAGTTAGTACAGGATCATTTATCTCAATAAAGACACCCCTCCAAAGACACGCTCGCGCCCTGAGACAGGAGAAGAGGGGCGAATATTCCTGGCATATTCTTTGTGGAGTGAAATGACAATCAATAATTGATTAGGCTGGTAATTAGCTTTTTAAATTACTACAGAGATGCAGAAGGTGGTTAAGCGGTTTGACACTGTCCAGGGAGAAAGGGGATTTGATAACAGTGTGTGTGTATGTGTGTGGCGTCCATTTGTGTTGAGTGTGTATGTGCGCACCTGTGTACTATTGTGCGTTTTTGAAATGTTGTGATAACCATGGGGAAGCCAGAACAAATGTAACTGCCCTACATTCAACCATGGACATTCACACACACACACACACACACACACACACACACACACTGCAATCTATATCAGTACTTTGTGCTGAATCAGAACATCAGAGCCTGTTTCCAAAATATCCAACCGTCTGCTTGATGTGTTTCTATATAAAGAAATGAAAATGAACTTTTCGCCAAACACTCCCATGCAAACAGAGACACACACACACACACAAACACAGTGTGACAAACACAGTGTGAAGGCAAAACTAATTATTCATAGCGAGTGGCAAACAGATTCACATGGAGAACACATGCACACAAATACAGGGACAACACTTTGTGCTAAACATTGCTGACGTGCACCTAAACCATGGAGGGCCATAACTTGGCAACAGATGTGCGACAGAGGAAAATGTGTGTCGTCTGTGGTTCATTATAAAGAATGAAAAAGGCACAGATAAAGTGAAAAAGAGTTTGAATGAGGTTACTTTGGGTGCAAGTTCTTGAGTTTTTTGAATATGCCAGTTTCAAACTTTGCAATCACAAAGTTGTTTTAAGATCTCAAAGGCAGAGGGTTTGAGGGTCTCAGCTAATATTCATCACACAGAGCTAACAGACATTCACGCAGAAGCTACATAAAGACCTTGTCAATTGTCAGCCTGTGTATGTGTGGGCAAAAGCTAACCTGTCAATCATTTCAGACAAGCCCTTTGATTATATCTGCACATCAATCAACGGTACATATAAACTCTACTCCCCTTGGCAAAATAAAGCAAAGAGTTTAACCTTGATTGCAGTTTGCAATGAAAAGCAGGTTTTCTCCTTGATCTTGCCCTTTATGAATGCTGTCCATCACGCCCCAGTGTACAGTCAAGCTCCCGTCCTTTTGTCTGGGGCATGAAATCACAGTCTCTTCATTTTAGTGTCGACAGTGTGAACCAACTCACAGACCACCTGACATGACATAAATTTTAAATGTTATTTGTGTGGGGTGTGTTTTTTCTTTGCTTTTTCTGTTGCTGTTAAATAGACGTGTCTGTGAAGAGATAAGAGAAAATCATCATAAGACACAAAACACGACGGTGAATTAAATTCCAAAAGGGTTCCTTTAAGATTTTATCATCTTTGTGCTAACACTTTGCTTACCAAACTGTCACAGCAAAGACTGAATCAACAGGAGACAGAGGGACAAATACATCAGTATTAAGAGTCAAAGTCACACTGAGTACATTGCATATGCACAAGGACAATGACTTGGTGAGTCTGGTGTTCCTTTAAGGTAAAAAATCAAAAGTTTATGCAATAATTAAGGACTCAAAGGACATGGAGCACCTGAGAGTCCAACCCCACTTTGATGGTCTATCCATCTCATTTGCTCAGGGTGTGTGTGTGTTTGTGTGTACTATTTTATAAACTGAACCACAGGAGCATTAACTCTCCCACCTTTGAGCTAAAGCTGTGACTGTCTATTTATCATGAGTGTCTCTGTAAGCCTAATCTTTAAAAACCCAAGGTGGAGTTTTAGTTCAGCAACCATTTATAGCAGAAAGGAGCTGTTTCAGATGCAGAAATGAGCTCATTGCTCATTACCCATGGGATTTTTAATTTTTAATTTTTTTGGTTAAGTAACATAAAGCTACGGAGTGATAGGGAGCATCAGTGGATGCATGTCTTTTGATGTGCAGCATATGAAGTTGGTTCTTCACTGTAAGTATTAATAAGGCAGACAGAAATTTTCTGCAGGATTGAGACAAGGTTAGTGTTGAAAATTTGCAAGCGTAGCAGTGGGAGAGAAGTTTCAAAAATGGAGATTAAGTTAACATTATGCAAATTTTAGAAGTCTGGATCAAATGTTCTCAAATGGAGCGTCTGTCTGATTGACATCTTCCCAGCTCCCATCAAACTTTCCTCTGCCTCATCAGAAAGGGAAAAAAAAAACATAATGGAGGAGAAACAGATCTTGTCCAGGTTTCCCATTATCTCTGATGAATCTCTTTTTAGCACAGGGAAAATCTAAAACATACAGAAATTGTAGAAGTTGAAAGTGAAGGAATGGAAGAGAAAGTGTACTGAAGTTAATACTCCTGTGGTACTTGTAATGCTGGCCAATGTGTCATCAGTTTAGCAAATGGCAGAACTGTCCACACACACTCCATGTCCTTGATAGGTCATAATAGTCACTATTGCATAGTTTTCAAATGTGGAAAGTCTTAGCCTTTTCTAAATTCAAGTCAGTGAAACCATGTCTCGTGACAGTTTGGAGTCCAATCATAGTCCAGTATCCATCTCACACTAGTGAAAAGTGGAAACTTGAGACCAGTGCACACAAACAGAGAATGGACATATCAGTCAAGTGGGAGACATTTTGCATGCAGCAGTGAAACAAACCATGTTTGCTTATTGACATATTCTGGATTTGTCAATGAAGGAGCAGCTGTAACTGTGCTTTTAAGACTACACTATTACTAAACTATTAGTTTAGCTTTCTTGCACACAACCATGTTATATGCAATTTGTTATTCAAAGTGTGTGTTTTCATGTCTGGAGGGCTTCTTTAAGGAAATGAACCAGGTAAAGGGTTCCGTTAAAGCCATTTTATAGCTTATTCTAAAATCCTAAACCACCCGGATGTTTTCATTCCTTTGTGCTTGACAAGGAGGCCAACAGCAAACAGCAAAGCTCTGCTAAGCTGGTCTTCAGCTCTGTTAAGCCTACAACAAATGGAATTCAAAAAGAAGAGTCTATAACAGCTGTTAGAGTGCATTGATCCAAGTATTTAACCATGCCCGTTGATCTGTAAATTTTGTCATGTTTTTTTTAATGATGATCTACAAGGAACATGCTACTACAGACTTTGAGTTGGCTCTGTCACTGTAAATATGATGGTAGAAAGCTTGAATTTCTGTCATCACATTTGTTTGACTAGATGTTTCACCATGGTGAAAATGCTGTATTCTTTGTTTTTCTAGTGGTGGTTTTTCAAAAGTAGAACTGTATGCAGTAGAATTTCAGTGCTTGTTTCAGCATAAAGAAAGCATGAAGCAGTAATTCTAACCAAAGTCCAAGGGGTGCAGTTTAGCCAGTTCACTTCTGTCCAATTACAGCGACAGCAGTGCCTCTCAGTCTCCTAAAGTGATAAGAGTGCTTGTTACTGTGTGTTCTGAGCCTATTATTTCCTGCCCTCATTTCCAGTCACAAATAGCTCAAATGCCAGTGATATGTTTGCGGTGTCATGTTGTTTTACCCCCTGTTGGCCATGGGGTGGCAACACAGAACCAGATATCTGTCTTCACCATCTTATCAGTACAGTTTGTTCAACCGCCCCCTTTCTTCTCCCTCTCTCATCTCCCTGTATCACTGACTTCTGATCTTCTGATAATTTTCATTTTAACAAAATCCCATTAGCTGTACTGGCATGTATGGAATAACACTAGTATCATTATTACATTTTAGAACATCACATCAATAACATGAGTATTGAAATCACACAAAAAGTGACTCTTAATTCAGCAAGATTAAAACATTACAGTCAACATAAGAATCTTAATCTGATATAAAGAATTCAAATTCTGTAATTCTTGATATTTAACAACAGATTAATTTGTTAAATCCACATAGTGCGCAGTGTCTGGTACAACAGGACAAAATATGAGCATACTTGACTTTGGCGCCATCAGAGACAAGAGAGAATAAGCCAAAATTCAAACAAAGCCCAGACACATGTTCATATAGTTGAAAGAATTCTTTTTTTTTCTCTTACTTTTGTACATAATACTGCTGCGAGTTCAGTTACATGTGACCACTGACACCAAATTTCCCAGGGCCGCCCTTTCAAGGAGCTGGCTGCTAAGACATTTTGCCAGCTCAGTTGAGCAGCAGGGGAGGTAATGGCACTGAAACTTTCTGTGAGCTGCAGTGTCAGCTTTCCACTTGGTCTATTAGGCATCTGTCGAACACTACAGACAGCTATCAAATCTGCAGTGAAGATGATAATTCGCTGCCTGCGTTGTTTATTTCATAAGAATTGGTGTTTTATGTGCTTGTCTTTTTTACCACCCGCAGCTTTAATATTTTGAGCTACATCTCCCTAGAGATTTAGTCCCACATGTGTTTTGCAAACAATCACACCTAACAAACAAATATGTATTATTCAGACACATACGGAGGCTAAATAAAAATCCTACCCTAACAGGCTTTTAACTATTAGGCAGAATTAATGTCTTGTATGACAGTAACCTGGACACAAAATACATATACAAATACATCTTTTTTTACATTCTCACAACACCCGTGTTACCCATTAGACATTCAGAGTTGTAGTATCATAGAGTCAGAATGACTTAAAATAAGTTAATTCAACAGAAAATGCCCAATGAAAGATAAAAGTAAAGTCCAAGAAGAACATTGTGCTACATGCTTTATGTGTGCTGACTGGCTTCATGAGGATATTTTATTTTTTCCACATGGGCTTTTTGTAGACTGTTTGTTAGAGACCTGGATTCTGTTACTGCACAACAATATGGAGCAGGTAGTAGGGGAAACCGGTTATTCAGTGTGTACACATATATTGTAATACATACACTGAAATGTCTATTTGGAAAATGTAATACTGTATATGAGGACGTGCTAGTTAGCTGGCTGGATAGCTAACCTCTAAATTGTATAGAATGCTTATTTTGGATAATATCCTCTTGAACGTATCGAAGTTAAAGCACGCAATGTCTATCTACAAACCTATGATCGACTCGCACCTATGATCACTCGCCATTATCATTCTTATTGATGTTGAGAGTGGTGACATCATTTTCAAGCACAGCTCCACCCAACTTCACCTTGAGCAAAGACTTAAGAGGAAAAGTGCAGGTGTAAATGATAACATTAAAGAAGGCTCTGTTCCATTTAAGTGTCCCATTAAGTCATAACAGTGACTCAGTGATTCACAGCAACAAGGTCCTGGATCTGGAACACCTAAACAGACTGCAGCCATTATTAATTAATGTTATTACTTATACCTGTGGGTTTTACTGCTACAACGTGTCCAAACATCTGCTGTGTCCTATGGAGTCAAGTTATTTATACAAGGGATGAACAATAAATGGATGGGCTTTTATCTCCACACACACACACACACACACACACACACCAAAACAATATGTCTACAAACATTATTGTCTTATATTCATAATTGTAGCTGTAATTGTAGCTGTAATTAATTATATGTAATCCAAAGTAAATTTACAATGGATGTGGCCCATTCACATGTCCCAGCAGTGAGTTAGCATGTAGAATATAAACACTAGAAACACCTATGAATACACAGCAGTCATTATTAATGTCATTAATGCTCCAGCTGTGACATGCCAAAAAGGTCACTATAACAGTGACAAGTTTCCTGCTTTAACAGGTGTAACAAAACCAGCATGGGGGATAAGGGAAATGTCAGCCAATCAATCACAGTCTGAGCACATCCGCTGCCCTGAGGAGAGGTCTAAAAAGACGAAATAAAGCTTAATTCAACTGATGTGTAAGTTAGGCGTATTGTTGGTTAGGACTGACATCAGTGGTTATTTCAGAGCAAATAACTTTTAGTTCTGTAAGGAATGAAAAACTCAGGATGCTTGAGCAGTGAAGCAGCGGTGCTTCTTGTGTTATTTGGTTTCCAAGGCTGAGGGCTCAGCTGTGTAATAATACACCTTCAAAAAGAGACTGCCATTGTTCAAAATGTTACATTCAGACAAGGGGTTGCAAACACACCACAGGGAGGAGATGTGGAATGAGTGGGTAGAGCAATGGAGGGTAAGAGATTTTCCTTCCTTAGGAAGGCAAGTTTTTGCCTTGAGAAAGACAAACTGCGGTTGAAAAGTCGGGTTGTACAATAAAATCATTGGAGCTTAGTGTGTGGTGTATTAAATATATGACATTGCCATGACATATACTAAAGCACCCTATCGTTGGTGGATTTACCAGATGATGCACCTGGTGGACGTCCCTGACTTCATCATAATCCATAATTTTTGTCACAAGAGCAATCCTTTTCTATTTTTCACAAGACATTTTCACAGAATCTCCTGAAGGACACTTGCAGATGCAGCTCAAACTGTAAACATCCAGTCTGCTTACAAAAGATTATCCATCCATCACCATCCATAATGTTGTTGTTTTCACACTGTCAATAATATGGTCAATATCGTCTCATGTTGTTTGTAATTAATAATTCTTAACTAAGAGAGGAGGAGAGCTTAACAGCCATGACGGTAAAGGGTCAGAAGTTGAAGTATACAGTATCAGCAGGCCTTTGTCACTGCAGATATTCTGACTTGAGCCAGCATGTTTGATACCAGGATGCTGGCAGTGAAGCAGAAAAATGGAATTCAGCCATCATG
>NW_026117684.1:0-25604 GCF_001640805.2 Lates calcarifer
CATGGTCTGTTGAATTGGGTCAGCTGTATTTGGTGGGTTTTTTTGTTGTTTTTTTTTTTTGTCTGCTGAAGTTCTTCCTTTAATGTTGTACATCGGCTGTTTACATTTAAGGCTTCTTAGCAGTGAGGAGCTGGGCATGGTTAAATTGCATGAGGGAGAGTGAAAATATTTTGCAGTAAATGACATTCTGTTAAATCTGGTGCTTTTATGGATATATATGTGTGTGTGTTCCCATAGCTGTGATGGCAGCAATAACTAAGGAGTTTTAGCAGAATCCTTTGTTTATTTGTATTGTGTTGTTTGATAACTTGAATCTGGCCACCCTCTTCCTACCTGAGCAGCAGTAAAGTACGGCTCAAGTAAAATGCCATTCTGTGGGAGAGAGAGTAGGCGGCAGCCAGCTGTGAGGCCATTGCCTCTGTGTCTGACTCCTTGCGAGCCATTTATATCAATATATGTTTATGTATATGTTTTTATCTAGTCATGTAGTCATGTGACAATAGAATCAATAGAAACACAATGTCATGCTATATTGCAGCACAGTATTTCCAACACTGCCTACACTTCTCGAGGTCCTCTGCCAAAGCTGTGTCCCAATCTTTTAACTAACACGAAGCAGAAGTAGGCTGTAGAGAATTTGTCAACTGGTTACCGGAGATGATGGTCATGTTGTTTTAAACACTCAGACAGATCTGTGGACTCCTGCCCACAGATCTGTCTCTACAGCATCACTTTTAA
The DNA here is from genome assembly GCF_001640805.2 of Lates calcarifer. Lineage (NCBI taxonomy): Eukaryota > Metazoa > Chordata > Actinopteri > Centropomidae > Lates > Lates calcarifer. The sequence continues at coordinate 739 of NW_026117684.1, forward strand.
GGTTTAGTGTACTGCCCCTTACAGCATGGCACTGCATATAATTTTTGCTTTTCTATAAATTGAAACAGCAGTGGATAATGGTCGGGTTTAATGTTGTGGCACTCATACAGTCACATATTTCAACACAAGTGAAACTTCTTTTCATGGACAGGAGTAAAGACTGGTGGAGCAGACAAAAGTGTTTCTGTCTTTGTGAGTTTTATTTGTGCCGCCTGCTTTTTCAGGTTCAACCAAGTTGTCTAGTTTGCCAATGTATTATGATTGCTGAGTCAATTCACACTGGTCATTTCATGATGCACAATGGTGGAAGTGTTGTCTTGAATGTGTTACACAAACACACATGTTCCATGTAATGCAGTATGTACCAGTAAGGAATTAGTTTTCAAAACCTCTGTCGTCAAACTCTTGCACCCTGGTTCATATTCATTTCTACTGACCCTGTCATTATTTTTTCCCATAGATGCCGTAAGACTTTTGAGGTAGTTTAGTTTTGAGTTATATTCAACTCCACAACAACAAGAAAACTGAATTTGAGGGGAAACAAATGTAGTGTAGTGTTAATCACATGTTTGATTTCCTTTTTGTTTCTTCTGTTATTTTGTGCTCTTCCAAAACTGTCTGCTGATGTGTGTTATGTCACTTATGATGAAGACACACACCAGAAAAGGGAACACACAATTTGCCAATCATATCAACCTTGAAGTTTCACATACTGCAGAGGCCACCAGGAGTATGCAGCAAATGGAGATGTTGGATTCTGTGAACGAGCAAACCGAGATGTGGACAAAAATGTAGGAATACAAATCAAACAGGTAATAACACTCATCATCTTAATATTAACACACAGTACAGTCAAATAGCACTGGTCAATATAGTCTTTGTACTTGATCATCAAGTGTTTTCTGTATGTTTAAGCCACACTAGCACCATGTCAATATCCTCCTGAGACCTGGCCCATTCATTTATGTCCTTTATAAGTGACATTTTGTTCACCTTTTATCTTTCTTAAGTATTTGGAGTTACCCTTCCAAGCCAAAGATATAATCTGCTCCTTTTTTCTTTGTTTTCTAAATTAGTTCTATTTTCACCACAGATATCGTCCTGTTGTCCTCTACAATGGACATGCCTGTGAAATTAAAATAAAAAATATGTTTTAAAAAATTAAAATTGTAAGGTGTTTTTTTTTGGCCCAAATAGATAGGAAATCACACAAAAACAGAAATTGTTTTGTTTGGTTCTCAGGAGGATATAATAAGGAAACAGTTTGATCTGTAAAACTGCAAAATGTTCTAACTGAACGCATCAGCACAATGTTTACATACAATGTGTTCATAATACAGCTCATAGCAATACAGTGGTTATAGGCACTAAAAGGACTTGGTTAAGGTTGGTTAGAGGAACTTTGTTGTCTTGGTTAAAATCTTTAAAAGTCAACACTAACTTGGAGCACAAGACATGACATGAGGTACAGGACATGAATTACACCACATCAAGGAAGTAATGATAGGATTTCCTTTTAAGGTGTTTTGACAGTGCACACTTTTTTCAATCACATTTCTGAAACCAAAAGATCAAGAGAACTGTAACCAGTGAATTCCATGTGTGTTTGTCTTAAGTTGAAAACATTAGCCCACCTGGCTAACTGGTTACCTACAGTGATGACCTGACATAATCATGACATCGTAACTACAGGTTACATTAGATAAAGCCTTATTCAGGATACTGATTGTGTAGTGTCTTAGATTATCTTTCTGGACATCGTTTTGGTTTCACTTTCAAATTAACTGGCTCGGGTAATGTGGATAATGTGTTTACAACACTTTTGTGTTGAAATGCTGCATGTTTCCAGATCTCAGGAATTGATTTGGTGAGAGTGATGTAATTGCAACTGATAGAAATGATGACAAAACCTACAAGACTCAAGCTGTAATTATCCATGTTAACATGTTAATTATCCATTATAACATGTTAGTGGTTTCTTAGAGTTAACAAGATAACTCAATAAACTACATAGTAAACATGAACATTGCCAAAGAGCAGAGGTGCCGTGTCTCTGTCTTTAATACATCAACAATAGATCATGGCTGCTACTATTGTTATGGACTTTGATTGTTGTTGGTCTGTGTGTGTTGATTTTGCAGAGAGAAGATTCATTCAGCTGCTTTTCCTCAGCTTTGGTGTGCTGTGTATCACACAAGCCATTCTCAATGTTTCTTTACGTCTTACTTGTGAGTGTGGTTTCTTGTCCTTTAATGTGTATTTCAAAAACATGGCATTGTGTAACCTGAAATTTGCTAAGACAGCTGCACAGACAACACCACAATTTTGCACAAACAACACTCAGTGGTGTAATGTCACAATTTGTTGTAAAGGAAAAAAAAACAATTTATTTAGATTTCATTAAAAAAAATAGAATTTAACAATTTTCTGTTTTTTATTTTATTTTTTATTATCAGTGTACTCCAACAAGGAATCAACTCCCCCATTCTGCAACACAACTCATATTACTGACCAAAACCAGAAGAAGAAGTTGGGAATTGATTATGATCAAAAGAGGCTTGGTGATTGCAACAGGTTACACGAGAGATTCAATGCCTTGACCCGAGATAAAAACCTGCTTGAAAACAGAAACACTGAACTCAACAACAGGATAATGACATTGGAGGAGGAGAGGGACAGACTGAAAATGATACTACGGGGTAAGAAAAAAATTGGTTTAAGTCACCAAATCAAATCAAAGTTGACTTCAGTTCTTACTTTAACAACAAATATACTAAATGTTTTTCTAAATGTTTGTCTAAAACATAAAATATGAATGTTTTAATCATTTTAGCATCAGCAGCATGTTAGACCTTTATGTGAGAAATTGTTAGTTATGTTTATATTATTCTAATTATTATTGTCAATTGTAAAAGTAAGAATAGCATCTGTGTCTGTACTGCACCCAAATGCATCAGAGCCTAACATGTGATGTGTGGTTTGTTTATTTCACCTTCCAGAGCTGAGTGGTTCTGTGACCTCTCAGCAGTGTCCCACAGACTGGAAGAACATCAGGTCCAGATGTTACTTTCTCTCCAGTGAGAGTAAGACATGGGAAGAAAGCAGAAGATACTGTCTGAGTAAAGGAGCTGACCTGGTCGTGATCAACACTGAACAGGAACAGGTACTGAACAGTAAATCTGTGTGTGTGTGTGTGTGAGAGAGAGAGAGAGAGACAGAGAGATATTCATTGATGTTGAAGAACAACTGTTGAAGTCATGGTCATTCTGTTGTCTCAATCTCAACAGAGAGACTTGTACCGTCTGGATGGGACTTCTAATCTCTTGTTCTGGATCGGTCTGCACGACACAGGTGGGACCTTCAAATGGGTGGATGGATCTGCGCTGACTAAACCGTAAGGCCTTTAGGACAACCCTCAATCTCTCTGCTAGACATCAGATATCAGTAACACAGAGATGAGTGCTATTTAGGCAGCTGTAGCAGTGCTTGGGCTCATACAAAATAATCAGTGTTAGCACTGCCAAGAAATACTCAGTTTAAGAGTTGCTCTGAGTTTTTATTTTTAATAGTGATAACATTTTCATTTATTAATTATCATGATTCTTATTATTATGAAACTCACCACTTCCTGCAGATGTTTAAGATCATGTTTTTATGATGTTATTAAAACCAATCAATCAATAAAGGGGGGGACTTTGTCTTTTAATGTGAAACATTTGTGCATAATTTTTTACTGTGGAGGTGTACAGTATTCTTCTCGGTTTATTGGTTCAGTTTGATAATCCAACATGAAAATTTAAACTGCACCTCTCTGACCTCCATCATTGTATCGTCCTTTAGATTTTGGCAGTCTGGTCAGCCAGATCGTGGTGGTCCTAACAACAGAGAGGACTGTGTGGAGATGTATCACTCTAACCCAGTGCTGGCCAACTGGAACGACGCCCCCTGTGGAAGCAAGCGGCACTGGTTGTGTGAGATGGATCCATTTACCAGTTAGTGTCAGATCAAGAACATAATGTAATGTGTGTGTATATGTGATTGACTTAATGTGCTTTTGCGTGCAGCAGCTCAAAGAAGTTCACATTGTAAAAATCTCTGAATAAAAGCTGATTGTTAAACAACAATACATGAAAACATTACAATACATTAAATCCTATTACTTTATAAAGGGAGACTTATAAGAAGATTTTACCCAAGTAATTAGTAAAGATATCTGCTGGCAAACTGAAATACAAAAGATGACGTTACTGTCAGTAAGGTACTGCTTTTAATTCTTTAAACCAAATTTCTTTTAAACAAATAGATAAATATGAGCAGGTGCAATCCAGTACTGACAGTATGTATCATTACAGTAATAATGACCTTAATAAGAATTAATAATTGAAATTCCACATCAATGTAATTTCTGCACCATGTGACCCTCAGACAGAGGGAGTGTTCATGACAGAGCTCGCTGGTAAAACATGAGTCATCTTTAAAGGTTCTGAAAGTTTCATAGGTCAAATACAGAGAAATCAAATCTCACATTTTCCATGGTGGAAGTCTGTTGTGCTGCTTTCGTCAGTTTCTCTGAGTCTTTAGTCTTTGTCAGGATGGAGGAAGTTCTCAGCAGAAGTGATAATTTTGAGGAAACAGAGTCAAGTGAAACTTTTCTTCACTGTTTTGTTTACATTTAAAAGATGATCATGTATAAATGATGTACCTGGAGACAAACATAGCAACCATGGAATCCTCAGCCTCCATTTTGTGCACACCAGTTTTTACAGACACATCTCACCTCTGTGATCTGACGTTTTATCCAGTCCATCTGCAACAGACCTGAGATCAAACCCATGTTTATCTATGTAGAAATGTTCACATCTGACAGTGTCCTCAGTCGTAGGAGAAAACAAGCACCTTCCCTTTGACAATTATGGCTCCAGGGTGTTGTAGCAGTCCTCCACCACCTGAGGGAGCAGAACAACTAAACATTTCAGCAGATCAGAAATTAGAGCGAGCTATTGACCTCCATGGAAGCAGATGGACACTGTGGACAATGTTACAGTTTGTTGTAGTGGCTCTGACATTTTGTGTTATTTTAGCATAAGAGCACTTAAATTACTTTTATATCTCTTCATTGTAGAGACTCTTTAGTGACCTACGTACTGTGTAATGAGTCAAGGATTTTTTTTTCACAGCAGACACTTTGACCTGTCATAGTAAGAAGCACAGGTGTTGCTAATTACATGGATGTGTTGTATTGTATCTCAGTAAGTCATGACAGTGTGACAGTGAGCCATGATTTATGAGGGGCCCCTAGGGACGTAATATAGAATTACCATGCACATACAGATATGAAACCAACTCACTCACATTATATACTGAAATCTCTCACACATACAAGTAATTATAAACTCTTACATATACAACTGAAATGTTCTCTCACACACAATATTGAAATGTTCTCACACACACACACTTGAAAAAATGTTCTCACACACATATTTATATAAACAGTTGTGTATGTAAGAGCTTTTTACTGGTATGTATGATAGGTTTTCAGTATATAATATGAATGAGTTCGGTGTCACGTGTATGTACAAGGTAATTCTGAATTATGTCCCTTGGGGTCCCTCATAAAATCTGCTGTCTTGATTCTCTGCAGCTCTTCTTCTGCAGATAAATGGATGATGCTGACCTTTTTTTTTTTAACATGGCAACTAGAAACTGTGAAAACTGACCTGGAGCAGTAAAAGATAGACTACATGAAACTGGCTCTTGCAGGTGGTAAGAGAAATGGCCTGTGAGTCCCGGAGCATCATGGGCTGCACAGAAACCCTGTCATACTAGGTAGTAGTAGAATTAGTATGTGTAAAATTCCTGATTTTGGCCAGCAAACTGTGCCACATGTCTACAGTTATTTCTACAAATTTTCTGAAAATGTCTGAAGACAAATGTTGACTTATGCAGAACTGTGTCAGTATTATTTATCAGCTGCAATGGAACTTGAGAAGACATGCTACATATCTGTGGATCACTGACTACACCTGTCTTGGATTTTCTAAGCCATCATCAATATTATTAGTAACACCTGTGTTTTTCCCATTATTAAAAAAGGTGAAAAAGATGTGAAAAAAGCCTAATGATGTCCAATTGTGATGTTGAACATCCAAAGATTGTCATCCTTATGCTCCTGATTGTGACTCTGCAATCCTCTGATATATAACATCATATATGAAATTTGTGCTGTCGCTCTTGTATGTGATTTGTACTTTGCTTGGGCCACTGTAACAAACAGCCATAAAAATAATTGCTATCGATGTTCTTTTAATTTTGACTTTGTTCTGATTAATGCTTGGTGTCCCTAATGAACAACCACACAAAAGTATGGAAAAGGGGGTTAAACAACATGACACTAGACGACACTCAGCAATATTACATCAGGAATTTGATTACTTTTTATATGGGATATCACTAAACTATTCTCAGTGGGTAAGGTTGATGCATGGTATCAATAAAAACTGAATAAAGTACACAATTAGTCCAAACAATAGACAATAGACTACATTACTGTGATATTATGTAAATATGCTGCTCACAGTTTTTATTACAAAAAAAATTAAAGTCAAGAAATAAATCATGACAGTAATGATTCCCAAGCTGCAGATATTGGAAATGTTTTAGTTAATGTATGAGTATAAATCTATGATTATACATGCTCATGTTGTTATAGTGCTGTGGATGTGTTTTTATTGATACAATGCAGTGTTGTTACACACTGGGAACTACCATCTGTGATACTGGAAAAATAGACATGATCCACTGCAACAGACACTTGATGGCATCATCACACATGCCCCACGGATCACACAGTATCCAGGTTATGTCAGAAGTGAACATAAAACAAGCTTCATTTCACTGTGGCACATCAGATAATGAATTATTTTTGAGGATAACAGTGAAACACAACAGATGTTTGACAAGTTCAAAACTTTATTGAAAGCAAATGTATATATTTCAAATATATTTGAAATTAGTCTCAATAACAAGAACCAGAGTACACACTTTATCTGATCATCTCCAATAATCAGATTATTAACAGCTTTAACATACATTTCATTGTCATATTTTCTTTCACACATCCACTGTTTCACAAACCCAGAAATTGTTTTGTGAACAAGGTATGTCATTCCATTTCAATAAAGGGTCATGGTCATCCACTGGGATCTCTGCACAATCCTCTTCTCCATAGTTGTCAGGCTGTGAAGGTAACCAATACCTGTGAAGAGAAAACAGAGCAGAAATCACTTTTCTTCACAGTTTCTGTGTGGACTGTGATTCTGCTGACTGTACTCAGCTCCAGCTTTAGGGTGAGTAAATTATATTCATCTAAAACTTTCATCCACATATCATGACAATGAGAGCTAAACTTGACTTCAAATAATACAGCTGAGTTATTGTTATGTGTACATCATTAAATGAGACTGAGATTGAAGAATAATGATAAGTGTCAGTCCCCACTGTTACTTTGGAGTTGTGAGTTAATAAGAACAACTGCCTGACTTGTTTTTCTGAAACTTTTGAAATTTGTTATTTGATTTGATGAATTGCCATGGAATTTTTTACAGACAACCATGGTCTCCAGAGGATGAATTCTAATTACTTTGGTGATCCTCTGACTTTTCATCGGTCAAAATTGGAATTTGTCAAATAGATTTTTGACAAAATACCTGGTCATTCCCATCTGCCTCAGCTGTTCTTTGTGTTTACTGCTAATTATAACACAACTTTTTGTTTTGTTTTTTGATACCTTGTGCTCAGAGCTGACCCATCCACCCATTTCCAGACACCCTCCTCTTCTTGGTCAGTCAGCCCGATCCAAACTCTTTTGTTGAGAGCAATAAGAAATCGCTGTTTGAAAGAAAAATTAAGATACATGAGACATGATAGTTAAACACAATAGCACAAAAACACTAGGTGTGCTTTCATCATTGTTGAGTACTTATCAGTAGAATTCATAAATGAATTCTAGATAATAAAAAAAAATTCTAATTGAATATTATATAGGGTATTTTTGTCTCACCTGTTCTTCTTCACTATTGATGATCACCAGGTCAGTTCCTTTCTGCCGACAATCCTCTGTGCTCTCCTCCCAGGTCTTCTGCTCAGAGGATATGTAGTAATATTTGGAGCCAAAACTTCTCCAGCACCCACAGTGACGTTTGTCTGTGTCAACACCATCAAAGTAACATCATCATTCACAGTAATCAATTTTCATTCATGTCCTGAACTGAGCCCCTTGAAAGAGCAAACACAGTTATTTCAAGTGAATCAGTGACTTAACTGTTCCTTAATTCATACATTTACAAGTGATGGGGTGTCATTTTGATCATACATTAGATGAATATGAAGGAAGCACTGAAGCACTGAGAGGTGCTTTCTTCTATTCCATGTTAGTTCTTTAGTAATAAATAAATAAATAAATAACATGGCTTAGAGTATAAAAGGCTGTGAAACAGCTGCAGTGCACACAGAATCATACATTAGATGAAAGATATTTCTGAAGCACTGTGAGGTTCTTTTCTTAGTCCATGTTAGATGGAGGACCAGAGGGTCATCAAAGAGTTATCCACTGAGGACCATGAATATTAAATGGCATAGCAATAATTGCTGACAGACCTTTCCCATGTAAAGCTGATATATCAATAATGAACTTACAAAGCACATAAGCACTGAATCAAACTTTGAGTGATTGTGTCAGCAAAAATGAAGAAATAAATAATTACCTTGAATCATTCTTTGAAAATCTTTTCTCTCATTGTTCATCTCTTCAAACCTTTTTTGAAGTTGGTCTTGTTCTTCAGCCAGGATGTTGTAGCTGTTCTTTAACTCATTTCTCTCTCTAGTCAGGATGTTGTAGCTGGTCTGTAGCTGCTCTAATTTTTCAGTCAGGTTGTTGTAACTGTTGTTTAACTCATTTCTCTCTCTAGTCAGGTTGCTGTAGTCGGTCTGTATCTGGACCATCTCCTTTTCCCACTCAGACCTGCCTCGGGTGTCTGTAATAGCACAAACAAACAAACTGTTAACCATTATCACCTGCTGTGCACTCTATGAGCTTACCAACTCACTACTCACAGAGGAAAACCAGAGTTATGAGTCCAGCCAGGAGGAGAAGACACAGCAGACCCAGAAACACTGCAGCAGCTCTGCAGGAACTCTTCTTTATATCGTCAGCACCTGAAACTAGAAGTCAGTATTTATCATGTGTTTGTTGCTCCATGTGAACTCAAATAAAACTGTGTAGCGTAAACTTATTTTGGCTCTAGATATTGTTTCTCTGAGAATAATGATTATAGAGAAATAATTTGCAACAGCCAATAGGAAACTTGATGTTGATCAGATTAAGTTTTCATAGACAACATTTGTTTTCTGCCAGAATATTTGTAGTGTGTAGTGACTACAGCATCATTAATGGTTTTTATGGTTATGTTCAAGAGCTCACAGCACTCGGTTAAAGTCAGGAAAGGATCATGGTGTGGTTTAACACGAAAGGTGTCACAGTCATTTCAGACACAGTGTGTTTATTTACAGGGGAGACTGTGATCACAAACCCTGATCTCTGGTAACACGGTCCTGCCATCCACCCCAGCTGCCTCTTTGTGCATCTGGCTCAGTTCATAAATACAGCGCTTATGTTAAAAAAAAGAATTAACTAAAAACCATGAACATGATCATGATCCAACCAGTAATTTAGTCTATATGGATGTAATTTCTAGGCAACCAAGTTGCTCTATTGCAGTGTTGGTCAGTCACAATACAACTCAATAGATACATATATTTATATTTCATTTTGATAGTAGTATGTTGCTCTAAGCACTGCTATATGCCTGAGAATGAGAGAATGTCAAAGTGGGTCTGTAATGTTATTTTTCTCTGTTTTTTCTGCAGTAAATATAAACTATTTGTTCTTCATGCTGGGTTTGTGTAGGTGTAATCCCTTCAGTTTTAAATACTGCTATTTAATCTAAACGAGGTAGATTATTGATATGTCCTCTCCATAACATCTGTACATTGACAGAGCTAAGCATATTGTAACTTTGCTTTTCGATTTCATTTTTGACATGTATTCATCCGTTGTAAGTTTCTTCTGGTCTTAAGCTAAAAACCATAAATGACAAGAAACTAGACTCTTACTCTTTTCTCCCTTGACCTTTGACCATCCCCATTAATGAACAATGTTTTTTCTGACAAGTTTTCTTTTTTCTTTTTAAAGAAAATATTGTCTGTTCTGTGTTTGTGTGTGTCTGTGTGTAAGGAATGTCCACATACAGTATTTGCATGAACCTGCAGTCAACGTCCTATTAGATTATATGTAAAGCTGTGTGTCTGTTTGCATGTTCATTACCTGAGAGTGCAGGTCCAGTCCTGTGTGGTCCCTGAGCATGACTCTTGTTTTCATTTTCATAAATATTTTCTGAAAATGTTTTCCTCTTGCGTCGATTATATGATGGTTCTTCTACATTGCCGTAGATATGTTGATCCATTTCGTATATTACTAGTTCAGTTTGGTCTTGAGGTGTTAATGATCCTCAGGGTCTTGAGAGTGTGCCTCTGTACTGTGCTCAGACAACTATGATACCTAGTTAACAGATAGCAGCACAATTATTCACACATTTGATTCTCTGCTCAACAGGAAACTGAGGGCTGGAGGGATGTATGACCACAAGTAGTTTCTGTTGTACCAGTACTATATGTATTATTATTATTTGCATCTGTTTTACTGAAGGACAGGAGCATAGAAAATATCCTAATAATCCATAATTCAAATAATTCAAACCACAATTTTAATTAGCTGAACATTGAGGCACCCATTATCTGTGGACACTACACCATAGAAAAAACAAGTAACGAGTAATCACATGAGGCGGCCAGAAACAGATACCATATAGATATGAATGTTAGATTTACTTTATGTCTGCTGGATGTGAAAGTAAACATTTCTTGTGTATCTAGTGGCCAAAAATGGATTAAATCAGATTTGAATTTGACATAAAAAAAAACATGCACTATTTATATTATATACAATATTTTTCTGTCCTGTCTCACATCTTGTTTGACTTTCTTTCATATGCAGCAACTTTTCCTGACTCTGTTCCTCAGTCCTTAGAAGGAAGTAACCTCCAATTCCTGAGAATCTTTCAGTGAATGCAGGAAAGCTGATAACACTTCACAGTCTCCTATTACATTAACTATATAACAGCAAATCTTCACCCAGAAATGATGGCTTGATCCAAAAATGACCCAAAACTCTTTGGAAACATGTGGTGTAGTTAAAAGAAAACTGGCCAAAATTCAGTCACTATCATTGTATGTATTCAGATTATTTAAGTTCATTTAATATTTTTATTGAGACTAATTAAGTTAATTCTCAATCTTAGGATCATATTTGAAAAAATAATCTCACCACAGCATCCCTTCAGTAACTGTTCTAGAGCTGCTGTTATCACAGCTGGGCAACTCCATCGGCTACAAGAAGGTCGTGCTCCAGAAAGCTTCTTCACTGAATGGTGATATTGTTTTGTTAAATATATTTACTGTTTTTTAAACCCATAAGCGCCCAGACTCCTTTCTCCTCTTTAGAAAAATTATAAATTATGGGGGATATAAAACAGACTAAATGGACCACATGCAACACATTTCCAAAAAAGTTTCACTTTTTAATATAACTTTTTATTTTTGGGGGGACTTCATGAGTTAAAAGTCAATTATGAGGAACTTTCCACAGCATTTAAAAGGTTGGTGACACCTGTGTCACCATGGGTTCTTATGGGACAAAAATAATAATGGCTGAAACTACAGTTAAACTGAGATGAAATGAAACCAAAAATCTTTAGTCTAAGTTTTTTCTTTTTGACTTTTCAGCAGGCTAAAGATCAACAGACCACAGCTCAGATCACAGCTAACTGTCAACACTGGTCTGCGGTCAGCACATTAGAGCTCAGAGCTGACAGAGATCAGTGTGTGTCTGCAAGAGGCATAGCTGAGACCGAGCAGCATTGCTGTGGTGTTGCTGTGCTGAGAATAGACTTCACCACAGTAAGTAAAGCACATGTAAATGTTCATGTTCATTTGCTCTTATAGTTGTGACTGTGTAAACTTATTTTATACCTTGCAAACCATGTAATTTATGTAGGTAAAATACATAGAAATCAAATCTCACATTTTCCATGGTGGAAGTTTGTTGTGTTGCTTTTGTCAGTTTCTCTGAGTCTTTAGTCCTTGTGTGAAACTTGAGAGAAACTTTTCTTGACCATTTGATGTTTTGTTTACGTTCAAAAGATGATCATGTAGAAATGATGCACCTGGAGACAAACATAGCAACCATGGAATCCTCAGCCTCCATTTTGTGCACACCAGTTTTTACAGACACATCTCACCTCTGTGATCTGATGTTTTATTCAGTCCATCTGCAACAGACCTGAGATCAAACCCATGTCTAACTATGTAGAAATGTTCACATCTGACAGTGTCCTCAGTCATATTGTTCTTATTCTTTATTGGACCTTGGCTTATATGTCAGAGAGGCTCTGTCTCCCACTCTCCAGCAAATCTCATGCCACTGAGAGGAAACCACAAAACTATTCCCTGATTGAAAGTTTAGATATGTAGTTTTCAAGGCTATGTCCACACACAGGACAACATCATCATTTAAACAGATCTCATGACAAAAACAAAACATATCTGTAAAGTATACATCTTAGAGAAATGGAGCAAAGTGGATATTGAGCCCAACTCTTTCCTCAAATTAATAATGTTTCAACCAGTCAAATAAATTCACTTTTCCAATAACAATTATGGACCCAGGATGTGATAGCAGTCCTCCACCACTTGAGGGCGCAGTAGAACAACACATTTCAGCAGAGCGAAAATTGGTTCCAACTTACCTTGCATCGTCATTTTATATATTAGATTATTACAGTAAAATGTCAAGAAATAAATGAAGACAGAAATAATTCCTAAATTGCAGATACTGAAATCTATGATAATAGATGCTCATGTTATTATGGTGCAGTGGACATGTTTTTATTAATACAATACACCATTTTTCAAAATCATTTTGCACACTTTACCTCCAAGATCAATTGCTGGTATTAAGCATCCAGGTTAGTAGTGCAGCCATGTCAGAAGTAAAACATAATCTTGAGATTGTCACCTCAACGTAGCTTCATTTAACCTTTTCACAGTGAAACATAAGATAAAAAAATTATTCTACAAGGATGACAGTGAAATAAGATATTTGACAAGTTCAAAAGTTTATTGAAAACAAATATATTTGAAAATGTTTATACTGAACATAAGTTTTACCATAGAAAATATTATATGCAAAGACATTTAGCAGAGATCAAAGAGACACAATGGATAACCTGGTAAGTGTGTAGGACTCTTATTTAGACTCAAACACATTATCTGATCATCTCCAATGATCAAATTATTAACAGCTTTAACGTACATTTCACTGTCACATTTTCTGTCATACATCCACTGTTTCACAAACCCAGTAATTGTTTTGTGAACAAGGTATGTCATTCCATTTCAAAAAAGATCTATGGACATTCACTTTCATCTCTGCACAATCCTCTTCTCTATAGTTGTCAGGCTGTGAAGGTAACCAATTCCTGTGAAGAGAAAACAGAGCAGAAATCACTTTTCTTCACAGTTTCTGTGTGGACTGTGATTCTGCTGACTGTACTCAGCTCCAGCTTCAGGGTGAGTAAATTATATTCATTTCTCATGTTGTGTTAGCCACACTAGCAGTGAGGCTCTATGGACAACAGTGTCAGTGTTGGTTTGTCGGTCAGTATAAAACTCTCCAGTCCAAATATCATGCAAATAAATTGTCAAATACTTGTTTTTTGATACCTTGTGCTCAGAGCTGTCCCATCCACCCATTTCCAGACACCCTCCTTTTCTTGGTCAGTCAGCCCGATCCAAACTCTTTTATTGAGATCAATAAGAAATTGCTATTTGAAAGAAAAATTAAGATAATTAAGCATGCTGGTGCCATCTTTGCTGCAACAACACAGAAACAGTAAAATTCATAAATGAATTCTAGATAAATAATTTTAAATTATTCTAATTGAATATTATATAGGGTATTTTTGTCTCACCTGTTCTTCTTCACTATTGATGATCACCAGGTCAGTTCCTTTCTGCCGACAATCCTCTGTGCTCTCCTCCCAGGTCTTCTGCTCAGAGGATATGTAGTAATATTTGGAGCCAAAACTTCTCCAGCACCCACAGTGACATTTGTCTGTGTCAACACCACAAAAACACACTCAACACCAACAAAGTAAAGTTAGCACTGAGGCACTGTGAGGTACTTTCTCCTATTCCATGTTAGTTCTTAGTACTTGTTAGTAAACCAGATTCAAAAATAAAAAATATGACACGGCTAAGAGTCTAAAAGGCTATAAAATAGCAGCAGTGTTCAATATCATAAATAAGTGTTGTAAGTGTGAGGTCCTCATGGGGTCATCCTTGGAAGAGAGAGACTTAAAATATCTATAATAATACTATCATTACAATCTGCCTATGCACATGAGCTGAATTTTGGTCTGTTGACAGTGCTTGAGGGGAAGTCAGTAAACCTGAACTCTGTTAACCATAATCACCTGCTGTGGGCTCTATTTGCTTACCAACTAACTATGTGGTGTCATTTTGATCATACATTAGATGAATATGAAGGAAGCACTGAAGCACTGAAAGATGCTTTCTTCTATTCCATGTTAGTTCTTTAGTAAAAAATAAAATAAATGAATAACATGGCTTAGAATATAAAAGGCTGTGAAACAGCTGCAGTGCACACAGAATCATACATTAGATGAAAGATATTTCTGAAGCACTGTGAGGTTCTTTTTCCTAGTCCATGTTAGATGGAGGACCAGAGGGTCATCAAAGAGTTATCCACTGAGGACCATGAATATTAAATGTCATAGCAATCATTGCTGACAGACCTTTCCCATGTAAAGCTGATATATCAATAATGAACTTACAAAGCACATAAGCACTGAATCAAACTTTGAGTGGTTGTGTCAGCAAAAATGAAGAAATAAATAATTACCTTGAATCATTCTTTGAAAATCTTTTCTCTCATTGTTCATCTCTTCAAACCTTTTTTGAAGTTGGTCTTGTTCTTCAGCCAGGATGTTGTAGCTGTTGTTTAACTCATTTCTCTCTCTAGTCAGGTTGCTGTAGTCGGTCTGTATCTGGACCATCTCCTTTTCCCACTCAGACCTGCCTCGGATGTCTGTGTTTGGCACAAACAAACAAACTGTTAACCATTATCACCTGCTGTGCACTCTATGAGCTTACCAACTCTCTACTCACAGAGGAAAACCAGAGTTATGAGTCCAGCCAGGAGGAGAAGACACAGCAGACCCAGAAACACTGCAGCAGCTCTGCAGGAACTCTTCTTTACATCTTCAGCACCTGAAACTAGAAGTCAGTATTTATCATGTGTTTGTTGCTCCATGTGAAATCAAATAAAACTGTGTAGCGTAAACTTATTTTGGCTCTAGATATTGTTTCTCTGAGAATAATGATTATAGAGAAATAATTTGCAACAGCCAATAGGAAACTTGATGTTGATCAGATTAAGTTTTCATAGACAACATTTGTTTTCTGCCAGAATATTTGTAGTGTGTAGTGACTACAGCATCATTAATGGTTTTTATGGTTATGTTCATGAGCTCACAGCACTTGGTTAAAGTCAGGAAAAGATCATGGTGTGGTTTAACACAGAAAAGGTGTCAGTCATTTCAGACACAATGTGTTTATTTGCATTCAACCAAAACCACATTTTTTCCCTAACCTTTACCAAAGTGCCTCTATTGCCCAATCACAGCTGATACCGTGGACACTGCAGCAGCTCTGCAGGAACTCTTCTTTACATCGTCAGCACCTGAAACTAGAAGTCAGTATTTATCATGTGTTTGTTCCTTTTGATTTGTGAAATCAAGTCAACTCATTCAGTATTTTTAGCCACTCTAGCAGCATGGCTCTAGATAAAATGTGTCATAGAATAATGTTCTTATACCACTAATTTACAACAGCCATTACGTTTTAAAGGGCACTAAATCTCAATCAGATTTTGTTTTCTATTAACAAATGAGGAAATGGGTCACAAATATGTTGATACTGAACAGTAAAATGTTCATGTGTTTTCTGTAGTGACTACAGCATCATTAAACTTTTCTTTAAAATCATCATATCATGTTTAAGACCTCACACTGCTTGATTAAAGTCAAGAAAAGATCATAGTCTGGTTTAACAAGAAAAAGTTCACAGTAACTTCAGACACAAAGTGTTTATTTGCACCAAAACCATGTCTGTACACTGACAGAGCTACACAGCCAAAAACTAATAATTGTCTGACAAAGATCAGTTTAAAAGGATGTAGGGTGTGACCATGGTTATTAGTTCAATAAAATAAATTGAGCGCAGTATATTAAAACACATTTGAGAATCCAGTATTATCAGTGTACTACAACAACATTTGACAATCATGTGTTGAACTGATGACATCTGTGAATTAGAACTACAGTAATGTTTTGAGATGTTTCTGAAACCTCTGAAAAACAAGACAATATGTTGTGAAATGAGTAAATATGAATTTGTCTATACAGACATATTTGAACTTTGCTATTTAATTGCAGTTTTGACATGTATTCATCCATTGTGAGTTTCTTCTGGTCTTAAGCTGAAACTATAAATGACATGAAACTATACTCTTACCCTTTTCTCTCTCTGGCCCTTTTATTTTCTCCATTAACATTTTGGTTATCAGTCCTTTTTTTGTTTCTTTTGACAAATTGTTTTAGAAAATGTCTTCTGTTCTGTGTTTGTGTGTGTCTGTGTGTAAGGAATGTCCACATACAGTATTTGCATGAACCTGCAGTCAACGTCCTATTAGATTATATGTAAAGCTGTGTGCCTGTTTGCATGTTCATTACCTGAGAGTGCAGGTCCAGTCCTGTGTGGTCCCCAAGAGTGACTCTCGTTTGTATTATCATAAATATTTTCTGAAAATGTTTTTCCTTTTGCAGCAATTATATGATGGTTCTTCTATATTGGCGTAGATATGTTGATCCATTTCGTATATTACTGGATCCATTTGGTCTTATGGTGGTAATGATCCTCAGAGTCTTGGAGTGTGTGCCTCTTAGATTAAAAACTATTGTTCTGAGTTGAGCTCAGACAACTACGATACCTAGTTAACAGATGGCAGCACGACTGTTCACACATTTGATTCTCTTCTCAACAGGAAACTGAGGGCTGGAGGGATGTATGACCACATGTAGTTTCTGTTGTACCAGTACTATATGTATTATTACTATTACTATACTGAATTAACAATCCACCACCACAGTTTTAATTAGTTGCCAATGGGTGGGCAGTGGACACTAGACCATAACAAAAAGAAATAAAGAATAATTACATGAGGTGCCCAGAAACATAAATCATGGATATGAATGCTAAATAGACTTTATGTCTTCTGGATGTGAAAGTAGTTTTTCTGTTGTGTATCTAGTGGCCAAAGAAATGATTAAATCAAATTTAAGTGTGACATAAAAAAAAAACAAGCACCACTTGTGACAGCGTCCATTCAGAAACTGTACTGGAGCTGTTGTCATGACAACAACTGGGCAACTAAGAAGATTCTGCTATACGACTGAAATCTTCTTCACTGAATGGACATCATTTGAGATTGTCTTGTCAAATATATTAACTGATTTTTTACTTTTTTTATTTTTAAGAATGAAGACTGAAGCTACAATTAGTTTCAGATGAAATGAAGCTCTGGCCTAATTTTTCTCTTTTTGGTCCTTTAACAGCCTAAAGCAGGTCACAAGACCACAGCTCATACCACAGCTGGTTGTGAATGTCAGTACATCAGAGCTCAGAGCTGCCAGATATCAGCAGGTCTGTCTGTTTGATGTGAGCTTGACTATAAACAGACATTATGTCATGCATCATCCAACCGCTGATAGTGTGAGTTTATGATGAGATATTTAAAAAAATTAATCAAGCATGTTTGTTGATGCTTCCACAGTGAAAAGAGAGAGATGTTTCAAACTCATAATGACCTTCGTCTGATAAAATATATGTTTTTTTTAATCAACACAGTCTTTATTTGCAAATGCCTAAATGACAGACACAAATAATTCAAATCGCAGGTGGTGCTAAGACAACTATGATACCTAGTACTCAGAGGGCAGGGGTGGGTAAACTTTTCCAGAATGTCCAAAATATTATGTTTGTGATTTACTTGGTTTGTTGAATGTTATTGGGAAGCAATAGCTAACAGGTTACTTTGGTAAGAGAGGCACAAACATGTAACAACTAAAGCAAGCAGCTCTATGACCTGTTCCCGACCTTGAAACTCATTTTGCCCGTGCATGAAGTATTTTGGTGCCAAATGCAGGCACACAGGTGGGGGGAAGGGAGAAAACAGGTGGGAGGCTTATTCAGATGAAGCAAACACACCAAGCCTGCACCCGACGCAAGTTGAGAGGGGAGGCCTGCAGGCAGACTCCTCTCGTGCAAACCAAGCTGTTGTGTGTTGCTGTTGCTGTTGCTGAGAATAGATGTTAAGCAGACATTAATGAAATGAAGATAAGATTTAAAGACATCTTCAGTAGTTCATGTTAATTCTTTAAATGTTTCACAGAGTACTTACTGCTGCATTGCATTTTGCGATAAAATGTGACACCATGGAGAAGCACATAAACATTTTTTCCCCAGAAGACATTTTGATAGATCACAGTGGGTAAAGCTTCTGTAAATAGTAGAACTAATAATGGCAGAATTCCACCTAGGCGCTTCATTTTCATGTTTGCTCACTGTCACATTGTCATGGCTTACTGATACATCTGAATAGAGCAGAGCAATTGTTAGTGCTATTAATAATGCCTGTGTATTTCCTACTATTTAAGCTGCCATTTCTGCTGTGAATAAAGCATATTGAAGTCAGATCGTGTCTCTTTCATTTGTTCCTATATTTGTGACTGAGCAATCTTATTTTACTCCTTGCAAACCATGTGGAGTTATTTCTTATGAAATGGCAGTTCCTTGTTGACAGACTTCAAATTCCAAAGTTCAAAACCGGAATCCATCAAATTGATTTATTGGTCGATGGAAAGTTCTCACTGTGCAACGCAGTCTGTTCACCAGATACTGGATTTATGTGTGACACCCTGGACTACATTCAATTTAAGTAGCAGTGAGAAGCAATGACAAGTGGAAACCACCATATAGTTGAGGTAGGGCTAACTTTAATACAACTAAAACACTTAGTTAAGTTTGGGAGGGATCATGGTTGCAGTTCAGTTAAGACACTGCAGCATTATGCAGCTTAGTTTGGTTTTGTGGCTCTGTTCATGTGAGATACACAATAATTAATGAACATGAAAACATTTTAAATGTTCAAAATTCATGTACAACCAAAAGTTAATACAGGAGGAGGCTGAGGTGTGGAGGGAGTTACATTTCTGAAAACAGTCTCCTACAGCGTAGCAACAGGGATTCACAGCTCAGTGTTGTTGTATGCAGAGCAAATGAGTGCCAGCTGTTTATATGGACTGCCTATTGAGGGAGATAGGCATGGGACACACAGCTTGATGGGTGGATGGAACATGAGACTATAAAATTACTTCTGTGCCCATCCCAACTATTGCTGGCTCAGTGTTTTTTAAAGGTCAACATTACAGCACACTACTTCCTCCACTGGCACTGGATACTGACACTGGGTGTCAACTGTGATTTGCAGAATCATCTAATATGAACTTGATTCCAAGGAATAATGGGCTCTACATCCAGATTTCCCTGAGTGTAAAGGGTGTAGATCATGGTGATGTCAAAGGGTCAGAGTAAACCCACCACAATAATACGTATTCATCATTTAAAACACTGGACCATGTCAGCAGACAGTGTGTATTCATTAATTCAAAATCGTCCACACAATTGATATTACATAGCTCTTTATTTCTGCACAGTTTTCATCTTTTCCTGGAACGCAGATTGGCTTAGAGGGGGCTCAGTAGCTGAAACCCAAAAGCAAAAAATAACTTTTAAAAACATGGTACACCAAGCAACATTCATGTCATGTACAAATCAATTTTCAACCCAAGGACAAATCAAATAAACAGGGTTTCTGTTTTAAAGTCATTCAGATTTTACTTCAAATTACACACCTGACAATTCACCCTTCAGATCTACAGTATTATCTCATTTTCAAGGGAGTCTCAACATCTTGTTACGTTCAGAGAGTTTGATGAGTTAATAATACACAACATTAACACAACATTTAATTTTTTTATTTAACTACCATAATCATGGAAATAACAATAACCAATTTCATTATAATGACTAGACTAAATGCAAATACCATTCACTAGGGGATAATCGACTGCAAAGATTTCTCCATTTCTTGGTAACACACAGAGCTACAATCTCATCATATACAAGCTATAATACAGAACAGAGTACATCTGAATTTGGTGGAGTGTAGAGACAAAATAGTCAGAGACCACGCAGTTATGTCTGAAGATATCTATGCCAAGCCAGACCTCACTAAGAAAGTTAGATTTCAGGCAGGTCAGGTTCATCATGTGGATATTAGGACTTTCAGTGTGTGTTAGAAAACTTTGGGTATTTGGCCTTTTAAAAAATGAAGATCAGTGTGGTAAATCAGGTTCAGTCTTCCTGAAATGTCTGAAAAGAGGAAGAGAGGTTGATAATGACTTCTGCAAAGCTGAATACACAAAATGAGCAGAGTAAAAAGGAGATGAAAAGAGACAAAAAAAAAAAGAGACATTAGAAGCTGTGAGTATTATGATAGAATTTTAATTCTGTCTTTTTAACCTTCTACCTTCATCATCACCATAAACCTTTGACTTGTCATGGTAGAAAAAGCACAGGTGTTACTATAATAACATGAACAATGGCTCTGTTCTGTTCAAGTTTCTGAATAAGTCATGACAGTGTGACAGCGAGTCGTCATGAAAACAACCAGGACCCTGAAACTGAAGCAGCTAAATGAAATTCAGCCGTCATTAATTTAATCTACACCTGTGATTTTCCTACTGTGACATGTCAAAAGGAGAGCTCTTTAGGTAGACCTGATGTCTTTGGAAGGTCAGTAAAGAAAATATAATGATGAATGTCTCTCTGAAATCTAGAGGTTTCTCAGCTCATTGGGCCACAACATCTGGATTGGTCTGAATGACAAAGAAAAGGAAAATGTCTGGAAATGGGTTGATGGAACAGAGGTCACCACAACGTAAGATATTTTCCAGTTTCTTATTTATTGATCGTCACTGTGCTACATTCAAACTGTGCATCAGAACAGAGAGACACACAATGTCTACTTCATTAATTAATCTGTATTAAAGTCCAGGACTCCCAGCAGTCTTAATGTCGCTCTGAAAACAAAATCTGAACAGAGTTAAATCAAAAATATTAAAGGACACAGAGGATGAAGAGATGAACTCTGCTGTGCTTTATATATTGACCATAAAGACCTGGTGTGTGTGTAACGTCTGTCTACAGTCAAACTACAGTCAGTACTGATACTGATCATCCAAGATCTGACTCCTGAATGAAACCGATGTTCTGTGTTTATCTATGTTTAATGTTCCTTTAAATTATAATTTCATGTGACCTCATAATAATATGACTGAAGGTGCAATTCACAAATGTCAACAGTAATATTTTAATATATTATTCTGTGAAAGTAAAGCAGAGCATCTTTGTGCTGAACTTTTCATCTATAAATAAACTTCATAGATAAAATAAATAAATTAAAATAAATTAAATTTCCCCATTGTGGGACTAATAAAGGATTATCTTATCTTATCTTATCTTATCTTAAATGCTGAATTATTTGTTGTTGAAATTGGTTTGTTTTTGAATAAATAAATTAGATATCTAACTATTAAGACTGACCAAATGGTGTTTTAATATAGAAACAGGATGAAGAGTTATAAAACTCATATATTCATATATATATCTGTGTGTGTGTGTGTGTGTGTGTGGTGTGTGTGTGTGTGTGTGTGTGTGTGTGTGTGTCATTTTATAATGATTTTTATAAAAAAATATTTCATTGTTATAAATTATTTAATTGAATAACATGATTCAATCCAATAATCATTTCAGTGTTACAACAGAGTTTATTGTAAAGTAAAATGTATAATAGTTTAGATCAGACATCTGTTTGGTCAAAATATAGAGATTTAGATTAGAAGGCTAACATAACTGTTGTAAATCCACAATGAATAAATGAAATAATCATTTCACTGTCACGATAGAGTTTATGTGTCAGAGGTTGAATTTATTGAAAACTGGGGCATTAGTTTGCTCCTTTCCATTCATAAAAGTGATTATAGTAACAAAGCAGAGTCTGTTATGTCATACATTTCACTTGTAGTGTCTGAAAGTTCATATATGTTTTTATCCTCTGGGAAAACTCAGGGTTCACATGATTTCTACTTGCTGGGTCATGTTTAAGTTAATGGTTGTGAACATAAAGATGTAAGTGTTAGGGAGAGGGGCTTTTTCTTCCCTTTTCTGTGTTTCTTGGAATAAGAGGTCATTGAATGAGGTCAGGATGTTTTGCTAGATTATAAAACATGTAAACAAGTACCCTATATATACTGATATTTAAAGCTGTTAGAGAGAGAAATCAATATTGGCTCGGATCCTCTCACAAGCTGCCGCGGTGCTTGTCTTGATGCTGAACTTCTTTGTAATAAACCTTTATATACAAGAAAGACAGTGTCAGCAGAGATCTTCTCTTCATCATCTTCACATCATCACCATTGAATATACTACACACTAAAACAGATTTATTGTAATTTACTGTAGATCAGACAACTTGAATGTCTGGAGGTGTATAAACGTTTTTGGTAACACTTTAAATTATTAATTATTAAAATATTTTGTTAATACCACTAATATACCCAGACACATATGTAACTATTTCAAAGCCCCAAACTATCAATTTTACCCTAATATTTTATTCCTCTGCAGCAATAATGATAATAAAAACTCCATATTCTAAAAGCTTTACACTGTAATTTCTCAAAATAAAATGTAATCATTGGTAATCCTTTTTCTGCACATCAGTACCAAAGTCATGTAGTTGAATCCACAGATATTAAAGTCTCTGCACATCAACACGGTCTTCTGGTCAGGTGGAGGATGGATGGAGCTTTGCTGGGGATTACGTGAAGTTACCACTGTATGTATGAAGAATGATAATGAGATAAGTTGTCTCACCCCAACAGGAGTAACAAAACCATCAGGGTGGAGAGGGAGGGTCAGGAGCTCTAGTTAGGCAAAATAAGTGAAAACACCTGTGTGGGTGGACTGTGGGTTTGCAGGAGCTTTGATGCTGGAGGAGTATCTGAAAGTAAATGTACAACAACACACCTTATAGGACTTTTAAAAGAAACATTCAGACACATTTTTCTGGGTGGAAAACACAGAGGTTTTGCAAATGACATCATTTCATTTCATGTAAATTGTAAATCTACATATTCATCAGCTGTCTTTACTTCCTGATTTCTAGATAACACAATGTGGTGACATACATGCTAAAATACAGTTGCACTGGTCTAAGCAGAACAGACTACATCAGGATCATATGAGATAAAGTCAGAGAACAGTATGTCTGAGGATATCTATGCCAAGCCAGACCTCACCAAGAAAGTTAGGTTTCAGACAGAGGAGAAGAATGGAAATGTAGACATCTGTGAAGACATCGATTCTGTGACAATCTATGACAACTGCTGGGCAGAGGGAAGCACACCTCCGAATTACAGGACAACACCACTGAGGACCAACAGCAAAGTATCTATCTGTCTGCTATTCTGTCTTACATGTCCGACATACATAGAGTATTGGATTAAAACTGCTTATGTATTCATACAATGTTCAGGAAGACATAACAATTTTGTTAATACGTCTTGCTTTTCATTCTAAAAGTGGACATTAAACAGTAACTCCAACGAATAACATTAAGTAATGTAGAATTTTATAACAAAGCTAGATATTAAATGGGAAAATCTAGGTTAAAGTAAGGTCACTAATTACTTTAAATGAACTGTGTGTGTAATAGGGTTTTTTTTGCTCTCAGCCATTTCAGTCAGTGTCCCTCCAGAAAAGAGGAATCTTGTCAGACCTGCTGCAGTGGTTCTGGTTCTGCTGGGTCTTCTCCTCCTGGCTGTAGTCGTTGCCCTGGTGGTCCTGTGTAAGTTTTCCAAATTCATCTATTCAAACCAACGATTATGATAAATTATTTAAGTATATGTAAGTGATCATTCACGTTTGACCCTTGTTGTGACAGTGATTCAAGACAAAAGTCTCAGTGTCAACCTGACCAGTGAGAGAGACCAACTACAGACAAACTACAGTGAAATGAAACAACTCAATCACAACCTGACGCAAAGACAAACCAGTTAGAGAGAGACAAGGAAAATCTCACCAAAGAGAGAGATGAACTATGGACAATTTACAGTGAAATGAAACAACTCAATGTCAACCTGACCAGTGAGAGAGACCAACTACAGACAAACTACAGTGAAATGAAACAACTCAATGTCAACCTGACGCAAAAGACAAACCAGTTAGAGGAGACAAGGAAAATCTCATCAAAGAGAGAGATGAACTACAAAAGCAACTCGGTGAGTAGAAATACGAATATTGATTTTGATTAAAAGTATAGTTTGATTTTTTGGAAAATACAGTTTTGAGCCAAGAATTAGATGATAGGATCAATACCACTGTAATGTATGGTAAACATAAAGCTGGAGCAGCAGTTGGTTAGC
>NW_026117685.1:0-6717 GCF_001640805.2 Lates calcarifer
ACGGACTCCTCTTTTAGGATTTGCAGGTTTGCGAGGTCCCCGTACAGTTGAGGTGCTGGGACCCTTGAGCACACCAATAGGTGACATACTGCGATAAGACTTCCTGTGTGGAGGGCATGTTTGGGCCTGTATTTTTTCCAGCATCTCTTGTTTACTTAGGGCTGAATCCAAAGTCTAAGAAGAACAGGGTGACAAGACATGAAAAAATTGGATTATTCCCTCCATAAATTAAGATGCATATGTGGACAAAGTAAAATGTCAATTACATTTTTAAAAATCAGAAAACTGAGCTATTTTTTGAGTTTACCTCACTATGAAAACTAAATTATGCAAAAAAGACAATCATTCAAAACAGATACACTATGCACAAAGAGCCATATGCAGTGCAGTACAGGATGATATGAAACAAATGAAGTGAAAAAAGTGCTGACTCTCAGCTTTAATTAGGGGATGGTTACATCAACATGAAATTAATTCAGCAGGAACTGTAAACATCTCTACTCATGATCTCACAATTTTGGAAGACAGAAAAGAAATTATAAAAGTGAACTTAGACATACAGAAAGCCATCTTATATTTATTTGCCACTCTAACAGCAGAAACTTTGTATCTTTCCTTTAAAGCCAGACAAGTGTCTGGGTTATCTCCACTTGCATGTTCTATGGCAAGGTAAGTCTTGTCTTTAGTTATGTCTAGGATTATAAACCTGCTATACTGCCCTAAAACTGGGGGCAGTGTATAAGGAGTCCTTCATACAGTAGTTTTGCCACATTTCAAGTCATCTGAAGAGAAGTAAAGCCAAAGCAATGAAAAAACATAACCGTGCAAATACTTTCTGACTGCACTTTGTGCTCATCACCTCTAGTTTCTGCAGGATGTCGAGGGCTGTCTCAGGCACAGCTGAACCTTGATCCACTTCGACCTTAGCTGAGCACAAAGAGAGCTGGCGAATCAGCTGGCCCAGCTCTTTGTAGTGAGGAGGTAACTTGCTGTGAGATAAATCTGAAAGCTGGTTGATAACAACCTGTAAGGCCCTGAGTGCTCCACGGTGGGCAGCTGCAAGCCGGTTTACTGCAGTGGACTGAAAGAAGAACAAATAGCAAATTAGTTTACCATAGAGTAAAACCATTAATACCAATATTAACTGCCACATGAAACTGTTATTTGAATGTTATGGTTATGACTTTTACTGATTTAATGCCTGTGATAGAAACAAATAAAACTGATAAACTGTGGTTTCAGATCACTCACTGGTGCATTTAAATACATGACTGGCATGTATAGAAAGTCATTTTACTTAATGATTTCAATGTACTATCATTATAAACAAACAAATAAATGGTCTGAGCTCTACATAAAAGTAAATCTGTGACAATGCTGATGACATACTTTTTTGGTGTCCCACAGTTTCTGGTTCGTAGCTTCTCCATATCTTCTTGTATCTCTTTTACCTATTCAATAACAATTTAGTAGGACAGTGTTTATAGATACAGAGAAAATTAAGAAGGCTTATTTTTCAAATATGTTTGCCCAAGATTTAAATACCTGTTTCTGGAGGTCATAGATAATACGTGCTGAGCGGGCTGCCTGCTTCTGTCTGCGCACCTCCAACTTGTTTTGCTCTTCAGGCTCCAGCAGCTCCTCCATTTTCTCCCCTGTCGTTTAAATCCAAGCATTCAATATTATTAATCATTCTTTCTGAAATGTAAAACCATATGAAAAGAAAAGTTAACTCTTACAATGCTGAGTTGCACCTTTAAATATATAACCCACAGTAAGACCAGGCCTACAATAACAAGCTGTTTTGTAGGTTACCTCTGTTGGCTAGCTCCTCCACTTCTGAATATACTTCAAGTTCATTTTGCAGCTTGTGGATTTCCTGGCTTAACGGAGCCTGTTTGCCTCTTTCCAGCTGTTTAGGGCCAGGGTCTCTGGTTGGGGGTGATTGGCCTGCCCGAGGCATTGCACACATGGGACGCTTCTGGGATGTTTGTTTTGCTCCAGGACGGGCAGCTTTCTCTTTTGGACTGGAGGCCCTTAACTTTGCCTTACTTGGAGTGGTTGCAAGCTCCTTAAGAGAGAGAAAGAGTCAGTCTGGTCACTGATGGAACAGAGCATTCATTCCTTGAATAGGACATTAACCAGTAAACCAGTATTTTTGTGTATTATTTTATACCTATATGAATATACTTTCTTTTTATTGCTACTGGTTACCAAACAATCTTTGTTGCTTAACTACAATGACAATAAAGTCTTACTTGCATCAATTACCTGAAGCAGCTCTACATCACTTGTTTCAAGGAGGGAGGCCTCTTGAGAAGGTCTGGCAGGGGATTTTATCAATGACTCAAGGTGCCTTCGTCTCAGATCTCGCTTGGCGAGCTTAACGGCAGCCTGCAGCCTCTCCTCGGAGAGCGCAGTGAAGCTGATGGAGCTCCTGGTGCTGTTGGCATTCTCACGCTCCCGACAGTGGCAGCAGCTTCTCAATCACAATGGGGGCTGGCAGGCGTACATAGGTGGCACGGTTGCCGGCACTTGCAGGGATGGCTTCATTGAACAATAGCTATGGAGTGTAAGATACCAGTCACTCTTATTCAGTCTTGCATGAGATATGAACAGCCACTGCAATATCCAATCATGCTTTTCACAACAAGCTTTTCCCATCAAGAATTCCTGTCATTTAGGGTTGCAATTAAGCTTTTTTTTTATCAATTAGTGTGCAAATTCTTTTCATAATTAATCAAGTGATGATTTGGTCAAAAAAAACATATGAAAATAGTTTTAAAAAAACCCATCAAAACATCTTGGAATCCAGTTAGGCATCCTATATAATAATATATATAATGATGTAAAACCAAGTAAAGCAACAAATTTTCACAACTGAGAGACTGGACTATCAAAGTAATAGAGACAGTTCTAAGGTCATTCATTCACTGAGCTCAGCTGCCAGTGTGTTTGGTACAATAAAGTAAATCCAATGCAATCTAATGCCAATGACCCTTCAATAAATCCTATCTTTTTTCATTACATTTTTCTTTTAACTGTTCGGTTCCGTTGTACAACGCTATGCTGTTCTGAGAGGTGTTACTAATATCTAGTTTATCCTCACTGAAATACGTGGACAAAACATTACAAATAACTCTAAGCACAACACAATAGAATTCAATAGCACCACACAGTTGTATCAGACTGAATCGGACTTAACTGGTTTACCAAATAAACTAGCAACAGGTAGCATGAGTTATTTGTATGAAGAGACCGGTGAATATAAACAGACGCTTCTAATGTTTACCTTAGTTTGGGACATCTCAGTGGTAAAATCGTCGCGGTTTCGGGCTGAACCTAAAATAACCCAGTCCCTCCTTTGACTTTGCTGTCCTACTGAAATCGTTGGACCATTCTGCAACAACTGTGCGGTCATTACGGTGAAAACAACCACCAAATTCAGTCAAACTAACAATTAACTCACAAAATATCATATGCTGTGCTAATGATAGTTAGCATTAACAAGCTAAGTAGGCTTTTGAAATGAAGTTTGCTGACATCAAGTTAATCCCAAAGGCATCCATTCCACCATTTCGACCTCGCTTATAAATACCTTTTTCAGTTTAAATTGAGATTACGAATTAACTATGCACACAGCTTCGCTAATTGTATGTTAATTAAAATATAGCACATGGTAAACATTTTAAATTTTAGTCCAAGCTTGTCAACAGTTTGAACCGCCGCCATGACAACAACAGAAAGGATCCAGACGGAAGTAGTTTTTAGGCTGCGTTCATGTGTACTGGTTAAACCTACAACCACTACAGGCATTGGTTTAAAGTTTAAACCACTGATAGTACTGTCTTTAGTTTACAGTCTATGGTTTAAACTGTTAAACTATTAGCAGCCAAGTGGGAAAACGCTCACGTCAGCCTCTGACATATAATTCAGAGACGGACATTTCTGATACAGACCCACTTACACTTGAAGACATGTCAACAAAATGTTGTCTGCATGGCTACAAATGCACCACCGCTAGCAGTTAGGTATTAACACTAAAACAATCGAATCAGCTAATTAAAAAAATTACTTGGTAACAAACTGCTGCCAAGAGAAGCTAATTTAGGCTGTTTGTCTTTGTAACTATAAGATTACAAGATTGAGAAAACTCTTAAATCGGAATAACGGGTTTTCTCCTCGTTTCTTCCCATTCAGCCAATATTGGTGAACGCACCATTTACGGATCGCCAAAAGTCAAAAATAAAAAGAATCGCATTTTAAAATACTTTGTATTACATTTATTGTAAACAGTGCTGGAAAACGTACATTTTCTAAATGTGTGTCAACAAAAGAAAGTATTATGCAGACAATGTTTCTTGTCAGTGTTTTATCATTATATATTATGTTTTTTGACTATCATTACTTGTGCATCAGTGTATGCTGCATTTACTGCTGTAGTTGTTTCTTGCTCTAATTTTAACTACAATATACTATACTGTTATAGGATAAGATATAGGATATCCTATCCTGTAATATATCGTAACGTCGCTGTCCTGAGAAATACTATATAACGTTTTTCAAACAATTTAACTGTGCTCACTAAAATATTCGTGTATACTGTCTCTTTAAGGACAGACCGGAAGTGGTTATGCCAGGTTGTGAGTATTTCTACCAGGTCCTGAATGTGCAGAGCAGCAGTTTTTCTGATAACACTTGTTAGTCATTTACAGTCTAGCGTTAACTTAGTACACATTCATAGTAACTCTAAACCATGGCCCATTACGAAGAAGTAAATGTGCGCGGGTATGCTGAATTCTGTCAGGCTGTGTCTGAAAGAAAGGGAAAGGATATTTTTGCTTATTTCTCTGGTGATAAAGACGCCCAAGGGAAGAGCTGGTGTCCAGATTGTGTGAAAGGTAAACTCAGATTTATTATACCATACATAATGCAGCTGTTAAATGCTTTTACAATAAGTTTGAGTAGACTTAATTAAATACTTGGTCTTGTAACATGATATAACAAACTTTTCATTGCTCTGGTGGTTAGTTGTGTATACTGATGCACTTTCATTTTGTCATTTTTACCTTCCCTTTCAGCTGAGCCAGTTGTAAGAGGAGAGATGACTCATCTTCCCGAGGGTTCTGTCTTCATCTACTGTCAAGTTGGAGAAAGAGCTTAGTCAGTATTTCACTCTTCCTTTCTTTCCTTGCATCTGATAGCAAACTGTTTTTCATTTAAACACTTGAATCATACAAATGGCATGTGCTGTCACAAAATAAGAGCTCTCAATATTATGGCTCCAACTAACAGTTATTTCCATTATTGAATATTTTTAATGAATCAGACATCTGCAATAGCAACCACTGGTTATAAGAGCTCGATGTAAATACTAAATGAATCAAAATTGTTAATGGGTAAAACCAACAGCCAAACAACCAAAGAATTAATTTTTATAACAATACAAAATGGAGATACAAGTAGTTCTTTGTATTTATGAAGTCACTAACCAGTAACTTGATGAATTAATAACATAAATCTTGCCTGTTCTCCAGTTTTCTATGATGGTGAACTCAACATCTTTGGGGTTTTGACAGTTTGTCAGACAAAATCAGCAATTAGAATAAGTTTGCTTGAGCTTAAACACATTTTCCACTATTTTCTGACCTTTTGTTCACCATCAATCAATATTATTAAGTATTATGAAAAAATAATTGTCAGATGTATTAATAATGAAAATAATTGTGGGTTTCAGTCTTACAGTGAATGGATTGCATTGATAAAACACTTAACAATACAAGATCACAATCTAAATTAAAACCATGAAAATATCAAGACTAGATTTTGACTCAATAAGACAAGGCTGCAAGATGGATGATGGAGAACCATTCATAACATATATTGAACTTCAGTGGTGCAAAATTTGGACAAATTTGTAATTAATCAAATCATGTAGACAGAAATGATTTGTTGTGTTTTGCCTGGTTGGTATTCCAGCCTTGATGACTGACTGTTTTATGTCACAATCAAAATTTTAATTTTGTGTTGCTCAGCTAATGAATTAATCAACTAATGGTTTCAGCAGTAGCATTATACATGGATCTCTCTGTACATTTAGGCACCTCATTGTCAAACTGCAAAGCAAGTTACAGTGTAAAATATTTCTAGACAGTAAAATCAGTAAATCCTTTCTTTTACCAGAATAATAATGTATGGTATGATTACAACAGGACAGAACAGGACAAAGAGAAACTGTAGAGCTTTTTTGTTGAGCTTATTATTCTCTCAGAGAATGGAGAGGCAGTGTTATTTATAGAGGGAATAAAAGTGGACTTTTCTTACTGTACATTAGACCTTTCTCAGACAGAAAGCTGAAAATCTCTCTCAGACTTTTCATGTCTTTTCTCTCATGTGGTGCATCGTATCAGCTGCTTAAATTATGTCTCTTTCATGCTTCAGTTGGAAGGATCCAAATAATGACTTCAAGAAGACTCTGAAGTTGAGTGGAGTTCCCACCCTACTGAGATATGGCACGGTAACAAGAACTACAATTGGAATTTGCTTGTTTTATCTTAAATCTTAAATATTTTACAGGAAGGTCCTTAGAAATTAGTTAGATAATAAGAGACTGAATTGCAGCTAATTTTGTTTTTTATACAGTGTTGAATATGAAAATCTAATCCTTTAACATTGCTAGAGTTAGTGTTTTAGGCAATCAATTTCTGTATTATGCTG
>NW_026117686.1:0-6792 GCF_001640805.2 Lates calcarifer
TGGAACTATTGAGCCTTGGTTTCCCAGGACTCACAGTGGTGTCTCACTACAACAACTCCTCCAAATCTAAAGCCAAACACACTGCTCACGCATCTTACATGGTGGGCCCAAAATGGCACTCAGGTCTCCTTCTCCATGTATCCAACAGTAATTTTTCAAATGGCACAATTGCAGATGTTGTTTTTTTATGTGGTGTTGGATAGTTTGACAAATAACAATGCATCATGCAAGGTGATGACATGTCCAAACCTAATTTTAACGGTCAAACAAGCCTTCTTTGAGCACATGAAGCGCAAAATTTCCCTCCAAAATATAGTGGAGATGGTGGCATACTGAAGTGTACCTATGCACAGTACTACCTATGATACAAACGATGAGGGAAAGGGAATTAAATACAATACATTAGCAAAGCAGGCACAGGACACATTTAAAAGTGCAAGACTAAACCAGTGAGATTTTTGAAAGTGCCATTTCAGGATTTGACAAGCCTGAACGCTTCAGCAAGTCATCCCAAAGCCAGATGGAAAATGTCTGCTCACCTTTCACAGACAAATCAGCGTATGGATTGATTGAAACAAAATACCACCTAGATTCACTGAATCTACAACAGACTTGTACGTTTCAAGCATTTGAAAAACCACAGATTGTACCATCAATGAACCTTGTGCAGACAGATCAATGTGCATCAGGATGGTTACAGCGCGTGACCCCACTCCAACACCTCCCTATACTCTGATTCTCCGGCTGTATTGAAAATATCCATATGGTCACACACACACACTAGCTATGCCCCTTTCTATTGTACAAGGTAGGAAGCCACACTCTTAAATTAACTGATCTACTGAAGCAGTCAGGGATAAGCTGACACTCTTAAGAATTATCATCATTATACTGCTGCTCTGTCAGAAATGGGTATCAGATTATCAGATGAGAGTGAATACTAACAAATCTCCCTGCAGCCAAGTAGCTTGAAGAAAGCGGGGTGGCAGCTGTTGCCCTATAAATCTGATCATGTTTCTGCTCCCGGAGGGGCCCAGGAGGCTTCCAGAAAGAGCAACCAGAGCTGCCCAATATGTTGGCATCGAGTATCAGTGTTCAGCTGCACCAAATTCACAGCTTCTCTTCCTTCTTCTCTTTGACCTTAGATTTAGCTGTCATTCTCAATGCCAAATGCCTCTGTTAACTGATTATGCAAGGGATGAGATATCTATAAATGGTAGAACCCTTGGGATTTTCAAAACTGAAGCATTTTTATTTAGACTGGCTCGATGAAACTGGACAACAGCAGTGCACACACTAAAAAGAACAGCTCTGGCAAACTCTACTAGTGTCACTTGTATTGTACTGTACATGCAATATCTTACAACATTTGCCTGGTCTTTTAAGTGCTTAGCTGAAGTGAGAGGCACCTCTTACACTAACCTCTGTATAATCCTTCACAGAGAGCGCAGACAGTCCTCTGGAGCTCTCAGTGATGCGTCCATCAAAACCATTTTCTCTCCTTCCACTCTCTAATGCTAAAGGCAAGGTGTTTTCCCCAGCTGGGGAAGACAGACTGTAAATACTACCTGCAAACGACCTAAATACATTCAACATGGTGCATACTGTCATTACCGTTAGGGGAAAAAAAAAAAAGAGACTAGAAATGTGCTGTGATCCATTTTGGCTTTCATCACAATCCTGCAAACACACAATTTGATATCAAAGAAACCGAAAGAGCCCACACACTTAAAAAGACATCAGTAAACCAACAGTCTGCACTGTGAGATGCTAAAGGCTATTAAAGAAAGCCACACATTTCCACTCATTTTGAATTATGTACAATACATCACTGACAGACTGACCATAAAAGAAAAATAGCTCTTTTTGTCTGTGTAGCACATCCTCAGGGTAAACACTACATCACATCAGAACCACTGGCCATTCGGTAATAATGTCCACTGCCCAGTGGTGGTCTGTGGTGCCATAGGGTCTGCACATTGCGATCTGTGGCTCCATGACGAAGTACTAACAGCCAAGGGCATTATTATTTCATGCTGTTCCACAGGCCCATAGCCTGACTCATCTTTTCTGATATATATCTAGCCCTAGGGATGATGTTCAGTTTAATTATGGATACACGGGACATCAGTCAAACTTAATGTTGTTCTTGTTTTACACAGCCATCCATACAAGCTGCCTCTGTCACACCGTGAGCATCCCAAAGAGATTTGAAAGGAGTGTCACAGAATCTTAGGGACAGGAAGTGAGTAAAGAAGCCAGGTGAATCTTTGAATAATTGATACGGTCTAATTTTCAAGCCGGAGCACATCTCCAGCTGCTGTCATCTAATCATCATTTCATGGAGAAGACATCAGAGCTTTGTTACAGCAACGGTTAAATATCAGCGGGATTTTCCTTCGCCGATACTCGGGAAAGCTCTCTGTTGGGGTAGGGATCTCAAAGTGGTTCTTACACAGGAGCCGTGACAAATACTGCGCTCAGCCCTCTCTCCTGACAGTGGCCTCCGGCAACACTCATCCCTCCCTGGTAGAGCTGCAGGCAATGTGGCCATTACCTTCAGCCCTGTGGAGCTTTACTTCCCTGGACAGCCACACACTCAGAGATGCTGATGCTCCTTATGAAGGCTCTTACTTATGGCAAGAATATTAAAAATGTGCCTGGTGGTGCCCACCTGGGAAGATGTCCATCTTTATTGTGTGGGGATGTGAGCTGATACTTGGAGCTAATGTGCAGGCACTGCTCTGTCCCTGAGCTGACGGGATTAGTCTCACTCAGCGGAGACCACTTAATGTTATTGGGAAAATGCTGAATTAGAATGTTTCAATTGTCTAATATAGCTGCGTATAAAAGTGTGTATTTAATTTATCCCTTCCTTTGTTTCAACGGAGCGGGCCGCCGACTTATCATGGAGGCTCAGATTTCTTTGTGAAAATACAAGCAGCGTAGATTAATTGCAACAGCTCTCCAGCAACAGAACAGAAGCGATTTCTCCAAAAATATGCTGCTAATGACTGGGTGTCACCCTCCCTCTCCGTGTCTGTACGTATGTGCCTATGTGTGCGTGCCAGATTGTAACCAGCCAGTCTGATGTGATAAAAGAGCACGGAGATACACAGATGGCTAAGGTCAAAACTTGATTGATTTGCATTGTGATTGTTCTTAAAAATGGACCATTACACTGAAATTGTAGAACAATAAGAAAGAAAGCCTTCTCCAAGAGGAGTTAATGACTACCTTTTTATCTCTGTGCTGACATATTCCCCAATTACCTCCACGATTTCCAAACGGATGATGAAGACTGTCAGGAGTGAAAATGCAAAGTAACTCCAACATCGAGACCAACACATGTTCTCCACTGCTGGAGCCAGAGACTCTTGGCTCAGAGTGAGAGCTTCCAGCCAGCTCTTCTTGGCACTGCTGGCTCTCTGTCCTGGGCATACTGATTCTCATATCAGGGTTC
This sequence comes from Lates calcarifer, assembly GCF_001640805.2. NCBI lineage: Eukaryota > Metazoa > Chordata > Actinopteri > Centropomidae > Lates > Lates calcarifer. The sequence goes on from NW_026117686.1 coordinate 3,464, forward strand.
ATTTACATAATCCTGCCTGCGATTGGTCTCAGTTTAATGAAGGGTGGTAATGCATTTCTATAACAATGTTTCACCCCACAACATGCCAATATAAACAGAACAGTGTGATGACATCTGGTGAAGAACTCACTGACTCTGTAATCAAAGAAGAAAAGCCAGTCATCGTTCGGCGGTGTCAGGGCTGCAGCATTTTCAGAAACAAAAGGAGCTGTCAAACTTTTTTCTCTGGATGCGTGCTGCTGGCTTCCAGTGTGGCAAACTGTGACAAGTGAGCGGATCCAACATGCAGTGATAGCCACCAACAAAAATTTCTTCTCCTCTGTATCTATGCTGCAACTATTATCCAAACAGAGCTGCGACTGGCACTGCAGCCTAATCTCTAACCCTCTGAAATATTGCAGATTAGAGAAACATAAATGGTTGTTTTGTCTGTCAAAACTGTAGTCTTGTGGTTAGTCTTTGAGTATATCTGTGTGTGCTAGCTCATTATTTGCTAGTGCCCAAATATGGAACAAAATTCTAATATTCCAAATCATATCCATCAGAAGGGGAGCTACAGTGCAGCAACAGAGAGATATTTATAGTAAAAAGTTGTCTGTTTGATCATTTAAGGAGAGTCCATTTACCTTTGAATTCATACTTTTAGATGTTCTATGACCTGGATGCTTGAGAAACGCCATAGACATTTTTTGATAAACTGAGGATAACCCAAAATGGTTTTAAGTAAATAAAAGTAAAGTTTAAGGGAAAAAAAAAAAACTATTTAACCTATCCCCAAAAAGAAACACACTGACTGTACAACTTGATATTTTCCTATCATTTTGTGCTATCAATACTAGAGAAATGTATTAAAGATCGACAGAGAACGACACACATTTTACAGATAGTATTAATTAAAGAACCACCTATGCAACGTGTCATTTTCATCAACAACTAAAACAAAGTCTAAAAATGCTGAAACAACTAAAACAATGGAATTCAACTCTGACTGAACCCCAGTTATAACACCTAAACAGATGGCTGCTTATGTTGACTCTGTGACCTCCTGATGGGAAGTTGGGCTCACACCTCGAACCTCTCAATACAGGGTTTCTTCTCAAACAATGCTGCCATGGTAGGGAGATTAGTAGGCTGCCACAGGAGTGCATGATGCTTCATTAGGCCTAGCAAGGAGGGATGTCTGTGCCCAAAGCAATCTGGGACCCAGTGAAGTGTCGAAGGACCTCTAATGCAATCCTGCATGCTACTCATTACTGCCCACTGTATTGACTATATTTAAGGAGGGCTAGAATGATTACTTAAAGGATCAAATCAATTCCTCACATAATGCCTTCACTCACGATCTGCTCACAGCATGCTTAATATATTTAATGGTGTTAAGGCCAGCAGTGCATAAAACCATGTATGCAAAGGTGGTAATGTTAATGACTTAAGTAACTTGTGACTCTTAAGAAAATCCTATAGCCAATGATGCTGTGCTAAGACAGAGGAATGCCACCAAGAAACTTTTCAGAGTTAATTACAGAGTTAATTAATTACACCAAACAATTAGTCCTGTCAGTCAAAATACATGTTTGCTATCAGCACCTTCTCTGTGGGACTCATATTCTTAAAATTAATAATAATACTCTCTAAAATGATAGATTCTCCCTGTCTTAATAACAATCTTGTGACATCCTTCAACCTACAGCTTAAATAACCACTACTGGCACAGTAGGGAAAGGAATTTCTGGAGGTTTATTTGATGTTTTTTTGGGAATATCCCTTTTACAAACATCTGTGTTCCGAGTAACCTTTCACCAAAAGCGATACTGTGACTGGAATTAGCAACCAAAGGTTTAAAAATCGTGTCAATTGCATTTCCCTCCTCACAAAATATTAGAATAGAACTGATTTTAAACCCATATGGGTACACTGAAGTTTGGTATTTGCTCAAAACTTTCATGTAACTTTTGTAAAGGGGGTAGTGGTGTTCCAGTAAAACTTTCTTTTGATTATGGTGATGCAATGTAATCCATGCAGCAGCAGCAGCAGCAACAGTGCAGTCCTACAACAGAAGTGAGCAGTTTTAGAAGCTTGACGTCTCTCGAGCATTGGGAAATCCCTTAATTTTTTATGCAACTTATAAATGGTACAATGTACGGGGAAATCAGAAATTCACTTCTGTCTGTATAACTTTATATCCATGCTTTTAAAATATTCATGACTGTTATTGTTGAGGTTTCTAAAATAATAATATAATTTCTGTTCAGTTATTATGCTAATTTACCTCCTTGTGCAAATTTAATAAGATTGTTTTTATTTTTGTTTTTATTCATACAAGGGTGATTATGGCATCCAAGAGATAAAGGACATCCTTGGTGTGAATCCCTGGTTTGAATAAATAAAACAAAAAATAAATAAATAGGGCTGAAAGTTTTTTATTTTTTTATTTTTGAGATGACAGTGATTTCCTGCATTTCCAAAGGGTGGCTCACACTGAAATGCAGTCCAGGGAGAACAATCCTTTGGCATCTTCAGATGAACCAGTGGCCTGAGCTTTGGATTTGTTTTGGGCTTTATCAGCACTCTGTCAGTCATTTTCAAACAGCATCGAGCAAAGCAGATTAGCCTGGCTCTACACCGGCGACACTGTTGACTCATTTGACTCACAAATGAATACAAAATTATCTCTAATTCGTTCAGAGCGAGCAAATACAGGAAACATCGTCCAGAATTAGGCTGGGATGAAAGGTGTCGTTCCAGGATTGCTCTGCTTTTCACCTCTGCTTGTAGGACATGAAGGTCACAGCACACGAGGGTCGATGTGGGCCAGCTCTCAGCAGCCAGGCAGGTTGGAGGGGCTGAGCTCCATCTCCAGGAGGACAACAGAGTGCCACTGTCACGGGGAGTATATACCCTCACTGCCACCGAGAGCGGTCAAGTGGAAGGGGCCAGCCCTTGAGTGGCACGCTTGTCTGAGTGTGTATGTGTGTGTGCGTATGTATGCAGGGAGCAATCTGGAGTGTGCTGGAGGCTATGGCCTCTTTGACGTGATAGATTCCCTTTGCAGCCTGCAAAGCCAGGAGGGAGCCAGTCAACATCCTGCCACATGCCCCGCTGTTTATCTTCCAAAATCTGGTGGCGGGTTGCATCCTCTGGGCCTGCCCCAGCCGCTCTCTCCTCTCACCGTAATCACCATAACTTATGGAGACATAAATGACCATGCACTTTCTAATGTTTTTTCTAGACTGAAAGACTACTGCACTAAAACAGACCCCCCCCACCCACGAATTTGCTATTGAGCCGACAACACTGTTGCGAGTGGCATTTATGTGGGTATGCAAATG
>NW_026117687.1:0-31451 GCF_001640805.2 Lates calcarifer
TGTACAATGTTTGTAAACATTCACGTTTTGTTTATAAACATTTGGGCAAATGTTTACAAACATTTGGACAAAACAATAATGATTAACGCTCATGATGACTATTTACGATGACAATCAAGTTTTCTTCTTTTGGTGCTCTAAGTGGGGGCCAGTGTGTGAAGATCTAGTTTTCACTGAATTCAGACACGATTAGCACAGAATGAACAACTGCTGTATCCTTTAAATGAAAAAAAGGAGAGTGGAAATTTGAATCTCAGCCTCTCTAATATGAATGTCTGTGAATTCGTAATGTTTATAAACATTCACAATGTAATAAAACAATCAGTGGGTTTATGTGAGACTAGTGTGTGAAGATCCAGTTTTCGCTGAAATCAGACACGATTAGCTCAGAATGAACAACTGCTGTTTCCTGTGAAAAGAAGAGTGGAAATTTAAATCTCAGCTTCTCTAATATGAATCTTTGTTAAACTGTAATAGTACAAACATTAAGCGTGAATGTTTACAAACATTTGGGCAAATGTTTATCAATTTGTACAATGTTTGTAAACATTAAGCGTGAATGTTTACAAACATTTGGGCAAATGTTTACCAATTTGTACAATGTTTGTAAACATTCACGTTTTTGTTATAACATTTGGCAAATGTTTACAAACATTTGCCAAATGTTTATCATTTGTACAATGTTTGTAAACATTCACGTTTTTGTTTAAAACATTTGGGCAAATGTTTACAAACATTTGGACAAATGTTTGTAAACATTTAAAAACAATAATGATTAACGCTCATGATGACTATTTACGATGACAATCAGTTTTCTTCTTTTGGTGCTCTAAGTGGGGCCAGTGTGTGAAGATCTAGTTTTCACTGAATTCAGACACGATTAGCACAGAATGAACAACTGCTGTATCCTTTAAATGAAAAAAAGGAGAGTGGAAATTTGAATCTCAGCCTCTCTAATATGAATGTCTGTGAATTCGTAATGTTTATAAACATTCACAATGTATAAAAACAATCAGTGGCCGAGGGGAAACCTGTTTCCCTCTGTGGGTGCTCTTCTAAGTGAGTCGAATGTGTGCACATCCACTGTCCGCAGCATTTGGACGATAAATACATTCAGAATGAACAACTGCTGTTTCATGTTAAAAGGAGAGTGGAAATCCAAATTTCAGCCTCTCTAATATGACTCTCTGTGACTATGTAATATTATTACCATTCACAATGTATGAAAACAATCAGTGGCCGAGGAGAAACCTGGTTCTTTCTGTGGGTTTATGTGAGACTAGTGTGTGAAGATCCAGTTTTCGCTGAAATCAGACACGATTAGCTCAGAATGAACAACTGCTGTTTCCTGTGAAAAGAAGAGTGGAAATTTAAATCTCAGCTTCTCTAATATGAATCTTTGTTAAATTGTAATAGTACAAACATTAAGCGTGAATGTTTACAAACATTTGGGCAAATGTTTATCAATTTGTACAATGTTTGTAAACATTCACGTTTTTGTTTATAAACATTTGGGCAAATGTTTACAAACATTTGGGCAAATGTTTATCAATTTGTACAATGTTTGTAAACATTCACGTTTTTGTTTATAAACATTTGGGCAAATGTTTGCAAACATTTGGACAAATGTTTACAAACAGTTGGACAAATGTTTGTAAACATTTAAAAACAATAATGATTAACGCTCATGATGACTATTTACGATGACAATCAAGTTTTCTTCTTTTGGTGCTCTAAGTGGGGCCAGTGTGTGAAGATCTAGTTTTCACTGAATTCAGACACGATTAGCACAGAATGAACAACTGCTGTTTCCTGTGAAAAGAAGAGTGGAAATTTAAATCTCAGCTTCTCTAATATGAATCTTTGTTAAATTGTAATAGTACAAACATTAAGCGTGAATGTTTACAAACATTTGGGCAAATGTTTATCAATTTGTACAATGTTTGTAAACATTAAGCGTGAATGTTTACAAACATTTGGGCAAATGTTTACCAATTTGTACAATGTTTGTAAACATTCACGTTTTTGTTTATAAACATTTGGGCAAATGTTTACAAACATTTGGACAAATGTTTACAAACATTTGGACAAATGTTTATAAACATTCACAATGTATAAAAACAATCAGTGGCCGAGGGGAAACCTGTTTCCCTCTGTGGGTGCTCTTCTAAGTGAGTCGAATGTGTGCACATCCACTGTCCGCAAAATTTGGACGATAAATACACTCAGAATGAACTACTGCTGTTTCATGTTAAAATGAGAGTGGAAATCCAAATCTCAGCCTCTCTAATATGACTCTCTGTGACTATGTAATATTATTACCATTCACAATGTATGAAAACAATCAGTGGCCGAGGAGAAACCTGGTTCTTTCTGTGGGTTTATGTGAGACTAGTGTGTGAAGATCCAGTTTTCGCTGAAATCAGACACGATTAGCTCAGAATGAACAACTGCTGTTTCCTGTGAAAAGAAGAGTGGAAATTTAAATCTCAGCTTCTCTAATATGAATCTTTGTTAAATTGTAATAGTACAAACATTAAGCGTGAATGTTTACAAACATTTGGGCAAATGTTTATCAATTTGTACAATGTTTGTAAACATTAAGCGTGAATGTTTACAAACATTTGGGCAAATGTTTACCAATTTGTACAATGTTTGTAAACATTCACGTTTTTGTTTATAAACATTTGGGCAAATGTTTACCAATTTGTACAATGTTTGTAAACATTCACGTTTTTGTTTATAAACATTTGGGCAAATGTTTACAAACATTTGCCCAAATGTTTATCAATTTGTACAATGTTTGTAAACATTCACGTTTTTGTTTATAAACATTTGGGCAAATGTTTACAAACATTTGGGCAAATGTTTATCAATTTGTACAATGTTTGTAAACATTCACGTTTTTGTTTATAAACATTTGGGCAAATGTTTACAAACATTTGCCCAAATGTTTATCAATTTGTACAATGTTTGTAAACATTCACGTTTTTGTTTATAAACATTTGGGCAAATGTTTACAAACATTTGGACAAAAACAATAATGATTAACGCTCATGATGACTATTTACGATGACAATCGGTTTTCTTCTTTTGGTGCTCTAAGTGGGGCCAGTGTGTGAAGATCTAGTTTTCACTGAATTCAGACACGATTAGCACAGAATGAACAACTGCTGTATCCTTTAAATGAAAAAAAGGAGAGTGGAAATTTGAATCTCAGCCTCTCTAATATGAATGTCTGTGAATTCGTAATGTTTATAAACATTCACAATGTATAAAAACAATCAGTGGGTTTATGTGAGACTAGTGTGTGAAGATCCAGTTTTCGCTGAAATCAGACACGATTAGCTCAGAATGAACAACTGCTGTTTCCTGTGAAAAGAAGAGTGGAAATTTAAATCTCAGCTTCTCTAATATGAATCTTTGTTAAACTGTAATAGTACAAACATTGAGCGTGAATGTTTACAAACATTTGGGCAAATGTTTATCAATTTGTACAATGTTTGTAAACATTAAGCGTGAATGTTTACAAACATTTGGGCAAATGTTTACCAATTTGTACAATGTTTGTAAACATTCACGTTTTTGTTTAAAAACATTTGGGCAAATGTTTACAAACATTTGGACAAATGTTTGTAAACATTTAAAAACAATAATGATTAACGCTCATGATGACTATTTACGATGACAATCAGTTTTCTTCTTTTGGTGCTCTAAGTGGGGCCAGTGTGTGAAGATCTAGTTTTCACTGAATTCAGACACGATTAGCACAGAATGAACAACTGCTGTATCCTTTAAATGAAAAAAAGGAGAGTGGAAATTTGAATCTCAGCCTCTCTAATATGAATGTCTGTGAATTCGTAATGTTTATAAACATTCACAATGTATAAAAACAATCAGTGGCCGAGGGGAAACCTGTTTCCCTCTGTGGGTGCTCTTCTAAGTGAGTCGAATGTGTGCACATCCACTGTCCGCAGCATTTGGACGATAAATACATTCAGAATGAACAACTGCTGTTTCATGTTAAAAGGAGAGTGGAAATCCAAATTTCAGCCTCTCTAATATGACTCTCTGTGACTATGTAATATTATTACCATTCACAATGTATGAAAACAATCAGTGGCCGAGGAGAAACCTGGTTCTTTCTGTGGGTTTATGTGAGACTAGTGTGTGAAGATCCAGTTTTCGCTGAAATCAGACACGATTAGCTCAGAATGAACAACTGCTGTTTCCTGTGAAAAGAAGAGTGGAAATTTAAATCTCAGCTTCTCTAATATGAATCTTTGTTAAATTGTAATAGTACAAACATTAAGCGTGAATGTTTACAAACATTTGGGCAAATGTTTATCAATTTGTACAATGTTTGTAAACATTCACGCTTTTGTTTATAAACATTTGGGCAAATGTTTACAAACATTTGGGCAAATGTTTATCAATTTGTACAATGTTTGTAAACATTCACGTTTTTGTTTATACAAACATTTGGACAAATGTTTATAAACATTCACAATGTATAAAAACAATCAGTGGCCGAGGGGAAACCTGTTTCCCTCTGTGGGTGCTCTTCTAAGTGAGTCGAATGTGTGCACATCCACTGTCCGCAAAATTTGGACGATAAATACACTCAGAATGAACTACTGCTGTTTCATGTTAAAATGAGAGTGGAAATCCAAATCTCAGCCTCTCTAATATGACTCTCTGTGACTATGTAATATTATTACCATTCACAATGTATGAAAACAATCAGTGGCCGAGGAGAAACCTGGTTCTTTCTGTGGGTTTATGTGAGACTAGTGTGTGAAGATCCAGTTTTCGCTGAAATCAGACACGATTAGCTCAGAATGAACAACTGCTGTTTCCTGTGAAAAGAAGAGTGGAAATTTAAATCTCAGCTTCTCTAATATGAATCTTTGTTAAATTGTAATAGTACAAACATTAAGCGTGAATGTTTACAAACATTTGGGCAAATGTTTATCAATTTGTACAATGTTTGTAAACATTCACGCTTTTGTTTATAAACATTTGGGCAAATGTTTACAAACATTTGGGCAAATGTTTATCAATTTGTACAATGTTTGTAAACATTCACGTTTTTGTTTATACAAACATTTGGACAAATGTTTATAAACATTCACAATGTATAAAAACAATCAGTGGCCGAGGGGAAACCTGTTTCCCTCTGTGGGTGCTCTTCTAAGTGAGTCGAATGTGTGCACATCCACTGTCCGCAAAATTTGGACGATAAATACACTCAGAATGAACTACTGCTGTTTCATGTTAAAATGAGAGTGGAAATCCAAATCTCAGCCTCTCTAATATGACTCTCTGTGACTATGTAATATTATTACCATTCACAATGTATGAAAACAATCAGTGGCCGAGGAGAAACCTGGTTCTTTCTGTGGGTTTATGTGAGACTAGTGTGTGAAGATCCAGTTTTCGCTGAAATCAGACACGATTAGCTCAGAATGAACAACTGCTGTTTCCTGTGAAAAGAAGAGTGGAAATTTAAATCTCAGCTTCTCTAATATGAATCTTTGTTAAATTGTAATAGTACAAACATTAAGCGTGAATGTTTACAAACATTTGGGCAAATGTTTATCAATTTGTACAATGTTTGTAAACATTAAGCGTGAATGTTTACAAACATTTGGGCAAATGTTTATCAATTTGTACAATGTTTGTAAACATTCACGTTTTTGTTTATAAACATTTGGGCAAATGTTTACAAACATTTGGACAAATGTTTACAAACATTTGGACAAATGTTTATAAACATTCACAATGTATAAAAACAATCAGTGGCCGAGGGGAAACCTGTTTCCCTCTGTGGGTGCTCTTCTAAGTGAGTCGAATGTGTGCACATCCACTGTCCGCAAAATTTGGACGATAAATACATTCAGAATGAACAACTGCTGTTTCATGTTAAAAGGAGAGTGGAAATCCAAATTTCAGCCTCTCTAATATGACTCTCTGTGACTATGTAATATTATTACCATTCACAATGTATGAAAACAATCAGTGGCCGAGGAGAAACCTGGTTCTTTCTGTGGGTTTATGTGAGACTAGTGTGTGAAGATCCAGTTTTCGCTGAAATCAGACACGATTAGCTCAGAATGAACAACTGCTGTTTCCTGTGAAAAGAAGAGTGGAAATTTAAATCTCAGCTTCTCTAATATGAATCGTTGTTAAATTGTAATAGTACAAACATTAAGCGTGAATGTTTACAAACATTTGGGCAAATGTTTATCAATTTGTACAATGTTTGTAAACATTAAGCGTGAATGTTTACAAACATTTGGGCAAATGTTTATCAATTTGTACAATGTTTGTAAACATTCACGTTTTTGTTTATAAACATTTGGGCAAATGTTTACAAACATTTGGGCAAATGTTTATCAATTTGTACAATGTTTGTAAACATTCACGTTTTTGTTTATAAACATTTGGGCAAATGTTTACAAACATTTGGACAAATGTTTACAAACATTTGGACAAATGTTTGTAAACATTCACAATGTATAAAAACAATCAGTGGCCGAGGGGAAACCTGTTTCCCTCTGTGGGTGCTCTTCTAAGTGAGTCGAATGTGTGCACATCCACTGTCCGCAAAATTTGGACGATAAATACACTCAGAATGAAACTACTGCTGTTTCATGTTAAAAGGAGAGTGGAAATCCAAATCTCAGCCTCTCTAATATGACTCTCTGTGACTATGTAATATTATTACCGTTCACAATGTATGAAAACAATCAGTGGCCGAGGAGAAACCTGGTTCTTTCTGTGGGTTTATGTGAGACTAGTGTGTGAAGATCCAGTTTTCGCTGAAATCAGACACGATTAGCTCAGAATGAACAACTGCTGTTTCCTGTGAAAAGAAGAGTGGAAATTTAAATCTCAGCTTCTCTAATATGAATCTTTGTTAAATTGTAATATTAACAAAGCGTGAATGTTTACAAACATTTGGGCAAATGTTTATCAATTTGTACAATGTTTGTAAACATTAAGCGTGAATGTTTACAAACATTTGGGCAAATGTTTATCAATTTGTACAATGTTTGTAAACATTCACGTTTTTGTTTATAAACATTTGGGCAAATGTTTACAAACATTTGGACAAATGTTTACAAACATTTGGACAAATGTTTGTAAACATTTAAAAACAATAATGATAAACGCTCATGATGACTATTTACGATGACAATCAAGTTTTCTTCTTTTGGTGCTCTAAAGTGGGGCCAGTGTGTGAAGATCTAGTTTTCACTGAATTCAGACACGATTAGCACAGAATGAACAACTGCTGTATCCTTTAAATGAAAAAAAGGAGAGTGGAAATCCAAATTTCAGCCTCTCTAATATGACTCTCTGTGACTATGTAATATTATTACCATTCACAATGTATGAAAACAATCAGTGGCCGAGGAGAAACCTGGTTCTTTCTGTGGGTTTATGTGAGACTAGTGTGTGAAGATCCAGTTTTCGCTGAAATCAGACACGATTAGCTCAGAATGAACAACTGCTGTTTCCTGTGAAAAGAAGAGTGGAAATTTAAATCTCAGCTTCTCTAATATGAATCTTTGTTAAATTGTAATAGTACAAACATTAAGCGTGAATGTTTACAAACATTTGGGCAAATGTTTATCAATTTGTACAATGTTTGTAAACATTCACGTTTTTGTTTATAAACATTTGGGCAAATGTTTACAAACATTTGGGCAAATGTTTATCAATTTGTACAATGTTTGTAAACATTCACGTTCTTGTTTATAAACATTTGGGCAAATGTTTACAAACATTTGGACAAATGTTTACAAACATTTGGACAAATGTTTACAAACATTTGGACAAATGTTTATAAACATTCACAATGTATAAAAACAATCAGTGGCCGAGGGGAAACCTGTTTCCCTCTGTGGGTGCTCTTCTAAGTGAGTCGAATGTGTGCACATCCACTGTCCGCAAAATTTGGACGATAAATACACTCAGAATGAAACTACTGCTGTTTCATGTTAAAAGGAGAGTGGAAATCCAAATCTCAGCCTCTCTAATATGACTCTCTGTGACTATGTAATATTATTACCATTCACAATGTATGAAAACAATCAGTGGCCGAGGAGAAACCTGGTTCTTTCTGTGGGTTTATGTGAGACTAGTGTGTGAAGATCCAGTTTTCGCTGAAATCAGACACGATTAGCTCAGAATGAACAACTGCTGTTTCCTGTGAAAAGAAGAGTGGAAATTTAAATCTCAGCTTCTCTAATATGAATCTTTGTTAAATTGTAATATTAACAAAGCGTGAATGTTTACAAACATTTGGGCAAATGTTTATCAATTTGTACAATGTTTGTAAACATTCACGTTTTTGTTTATAAACATTTGGGCAAATGTTTACAAACATTTGCCCAAATGTTTATCAATTTGTACAATGTTTGTAAACATTCACGTTTTTGTTTATAAACATTTGCCCAAATGTTTACAAACATTTGGACAAATGTTTACAAACATTTGGACAAATGTTTGTAAACATTTAAAAACAATAATGATAAACGCTCATGATGACTATTTACGATGACTATTTACGATGACAATCAAGTTTTCTTCTTTTGGTGCTCTAAGTGGGGCCAGTGTGTGAAGATCTAGTTTTCACTGAATTCAGACACGATTAGCACAGAATGAACAACTGCTGTATCCTTTAAATGAAAAAAAGGAGAGTGGAAATTTGAATCTCAGCCTCTCTAATATGAATGTCTGTGAATTTGTAATGTTTATAAACATTCACAATGTATAAAAACAATCAGTGGCCGAGGGGAAACCTGTTTCCCTCTGTGGGTGCTCTTCTAAGTGAGTCGAATGTGTGCACATCCACTGTCCGCAAAATTTGGACGATAAATACATTCAGAATGAACAACTGCTGTTTCATGTTAAAAGGAGAGTGGAAATCCAAATTTCAGCCTCTCTAATATGACTCTCTGTGACTATGTAATGTTATTACCATTCACAATGTATGAAAACAATCAGTGGCCGAGGAGAAACCTGGTTCTTTCTGTGGGTTTATGTGAGACTAGTGTGTGAAGATCCAGTTTTCGCTGAAATCAGACACGATTAGCTCAGAATGAACAACTGCTGTTTCCTGTGAAAAGAAGAGTGGAAATTTAAATCTCAGCTTCTCTAATATGAATCTTTGTTAAATTGTAATAGTACAAACATTAAGCGTGAATGTTTACAAACATTTGGGCAAATGTTTATCAATTTGTACAATGTTTGTAAACATTCACGTTTTTGTTTATAAACATTTGGGCAAATGTTTACAAACATTTGGGCAAATGTTTATCAATTTGTACAATGTTTGTAAACATTCACGTTTTTGTTTATAAACATTTGGGCAAATGTTTACAAACATTTGGACAAATGTTTACAAACATTTGGACAAATGTTTGTAAACATTCACAATGTATAAAAACAATCAGTGGCCGAGGGGAAACCTGTTTCCCTCTGTGGGTGCTCTTCTAAGTGAGTCGAATGTGTGCACATCCACTGTCCGCAAAATTTGGACGATAAATACACTCAGAATGAAACTACTGCTGTTTCATGTTAAAAGGAGAGTGGAAATCCAAATCTCAGCCTCTCTAATATGACTCTCTGTGACTATGTAATATTATTACCGTTCACAATGTATGAAAACAATCAGTGGCCGAGGAGAAACCTGGTTCTTTCTGTGGGTTTATGTGAGACTAGTGTGTGAAGATCCAGTTTTCGCTGAAATCAGACACGATTAGCTCAGAATGAACAACTGCTGTTTCCTGTGAAAAGAAGAGTGGAAATTTAAATCTCAGCTTCTCTAATATGAATCTTTGTTAAATTGTAATATTAACAAAGCGTGAATGTTTACAAACATTTGGGCAAATGTTTATCAATTTGTACAATGTTTGTAAACATTAAGCGTGAATGTTTACAAACATTTGGGCAAATGTTTATCAATTTGTACAATGTTTGTAAACATTCACGTTTTTGTTTATAAACATTTGGGCAAATGTTTACAAACATTTGGACAAATGTTTACAAACATTTGGACAAATGTTTGTAAACATTTAAAAACAATAATGATAAACGCTCATGATGACTATTTACGATGACAATCAAGTTTTCTTCTTTTGGTGCTCTAAAGTGGGGCCAGTGTGTGAAGATCTAGTTTTCACTGAATTCAGACACGATTAGCACAGAATGAACAACTGCTGTATCCTTTAAATGAAAAAAAGGAGAGTGGAAATCCAAATTTCAGCCTCTCTAATATGACTCTCTGTGACTATGTAATATTATTACCATTCACAATGTATGAAAACAATCAGTGGCCGAGGAGAAACCTGGTTCTTTCTGTGGGTTTATGTGAGACTAGTGTGTGAAGATCCAGTTTTCGCTGAAATCAGACACGATTAGCTCAGAATGAACAACTGCTGTTTCCTGTGAAAAGAAGAGTGGAAATTTAAATCTCAGCTTCTCTAATATGAATCTTTGTTAAATTGTAATAGTACAAACATTAAGCGTGAATGTTTACAAACATTTGGGCAAATGTTTATCAATTTGTACAATGTTTGTAAACATTCACGTTTTTGTTTATAAACATTTGGGCAAATGTTTACAAACATTTGGGCAAATGTTTATCAATTTGTACAATGTTTGTAAACATTCACGTTCTTGTTTATAAACATTTGGGCAAATGTTTACAAACATTTGGACAAATGTTTACAAACATTTGGACAAATGTTTACAAACATTTGGACAAATGTTTATAAACATTCACAATGTATAAAAACAATCAGTGGCCGAGGGGAAACCTGTTTCCCTCTGTGGGTGCTCTTCTAAGTGAGTCGAATGTGTGCACATCCACTGTCCGCAAAATTTGGACGATAAATACACTCAGAATGAAACTACTGCTGTTTCATGTTAAAAGGAGAGTGGAAATCCAAATCTCAGCCTCTCTAATATGACTCTCTGTGACTATGTAATATTATTACCATTCACAATGTATGAAAACAATCAGTGGCCGAGGAGAAACCTGGTTCTTTCTGTGGGTTTATGTGAGACTAGTGTGTGAAGATCCAGTTTTCGCTGAAATCAGACACGATTAGCTCAGAATGAACAACTGCTGTTTCCTGTGAAAAGAAGAGTGGAAATTTAAATCTCAGCTTCTCTAATATGAATCTTTGTTAAATTGTAATATTAACAAAGCGTGAATGTTTACAAACATTTGGGCAAATGTTTATCAATTTGTACAATGTTTGTAAACATTCACGTTTTTGTTTATAAACATTTGGGCAAATGTTTACAAACATTTGCCCAAATGTTTATCAATTTGTACAATGTTTGTAAACATTCACGTTTTTGTTTATAAACATTTGCCCAAATGTTTACAAACATTTGGACAAATGTTTACAAACATTTGGACAAATGTTTGTAAACATTTAAAAACAATAATGATAAACGCTCATGATGACTATTTACGATGACAATCAAGTTTTCTTCTTTTGGTGCTCTAAGTGGGGCCAGTGTGTGAAGATCTAGTTTTCACTGAATTCAGACACGATTAGCACAGAATGAACAACTGCTGTATCCTTTAAATGAAAAAAAGGAGAGTGGAAATTTGAATCTCAGCCTCTCTAATATGAATGTCTGTGAATTTGTAATGTTTATAAACATTCACAATGTATAAAAACAATCAGTGGCCGAGGGGAAACCTGTTTCCCTCTGTGGGTGCTCTTCTAAGTGAGTCGAATGTGTGCACATCCACTGTCCGCAAAATTTGGACGATAAATACATTCAGAATGAACAACTGCTGTTTCATGTTAAAAGGAGAGTGGAAATCCAAATTTCAGCCTCTCTAATATGACTCTCTGTGACTATGTAATATTATTACCATTCACAATGTATGAAAACAATCAGTGGCCGAGGAGAAACCTGGTTCTTTCTGTGGGTTTATGTGAGACTAGTGTGTGAAGATCCAGTTTTCGCTGAAATCAGACACGATTAGCTCAGAATGAACAACTGCTGTTTCCTGTGAAAAGAAGAGTGGAAATTTAAATCTCAGCTTCTCTAATATGAATCTTTGTTAAATTGTAATAGTACAAACATTAAGCGTGAATGTTTACAAACATTTGGGCAAATGTTTATCAATTTGTACAATGTTTGTAAACATTAAGCGTGAATGTTTACAAACATTTGGGCAAATGTTTATCAATTTGTACAATGTTTGTAAACATTCACGTTTTTGTTTATAAACATTTGGGCAAATGTTTACAAACATTTGGGCAAATGTTTATCAATTTGTACAATGTTTGTAAACATTCACGTTCTTGTTTATAAACATTTGGGCAAATGTTTACAAACATTTGGACAAATGTTTACAAACATTTGGACAAATGTTTGTAAACATTTAAAAACAATAATGATAAACGCTCATGATGACTATTTACGATGACAATCAAGTTTTCTTCTTTTGGTGCTCTAAAGTGGGGCCAGTGTGTGAAGATCTAGTTTTCACTGAATTCAGACACGATTAGCACAGAATGAACAACTGCTGTATCCTTTAAATGAAAAAAAGGAGAGTGGAAATTTGAATCTCAGCCTCTCTAATATGAATGTCTGTGAATTTGTAATGTTTATAAACATTCACAATGTATAAAAACAATCAGTGGCCGAGGGGAAACCTGTTTCCCTCTGTGGGTGCTCTTCTAAGTGAGTCGAATGTGTGCACATCCACTGTCCGCAAAATTTGGACGATAAATACATTCAGAATGAACAACTGCTGTTTCATGTTAAAAGGAGAGTGGAAATCCAAATTTCAGCCTCTCTAATATGACTCTCTGTGACTATGTAATATTATTACCATTCACAATGTATGAAAACAATCAGTGGCCGAGGAGAAACCTGGTTCTTTCTGTGGGTTTATGTGAGACTAGTGTGTGAAGATCCAGTTTTCGCTGAAATCAGACACGATTAGCTCAGAATGAACAACTGCTGTTTCCTGTGAAAAGAAGAGTGGAAATTTAAATCTCAGCTTCTCTAATATGAATCTTTGTTAAATTGTAATAGTACAAACATTAAGCGTGAATGTTTACAAACATTTGGGCAAATGTTTATCAATTTGTACAATGTTTGTAAACATTAAGCGTGAATGTTTACAAACATTTGGGCAAATGTTTATCAATTTGTACAATGTTTGTAAACATTCACGTTTTTGTTTATAAACATTTGGGCAAATGTTTACAAACATTTGCCCAAATGTTTATCAATTTGTACAATGTTTGTAAACATTCACGTTTTTGTTTATAAACATTTGGGCAAATGTTTACAAACATTTGGACAAATGTTTACAAACATTTGGACAAATGTTTGTAAACATTTAAAAACAATAATGATAAACGCTCATGATGACTATTTACGATGACAATCAAGTTTTCTTCTTTTGGTGCTCTAAAGTGGGGCCAGTGTGTGAAGATCTAGTTTTCACTGAATTCAGACACGATTAGCACAGAATGAACAACTGCTGTATCCTTTAAATGAAAAAAAGGAGAGTGGAAATTTGAATCTCAGCCTCTCTAATATGAATGTCTGTGAATTTGTAATGTTTATAAACATTCACAATGTATAAAAACAATCAGTGGCCGAGGGGAAACCTGTTTCCCTCTGTGGGTGCTCTTCTAAGTGAGTCGAATGTGTGCACATCCACTGTCCGCAAAATTTGGACGATAAATACACTCAGAATGAAACTACTGCTGTTTCATGTTAAAAGGAGAGTGGAAATCCAAATCTCAGCCTCTCTAATATGACTCTCTGTGTCTATGTAATATTATTACCATTCACAATGTATGAAAACAATCAGTGGCCGAGGAGAAACCTGGTTCTTTCTGTGGGTTTATGTGAGACTAGTGTGTGAAGATCCAGTTTTCGCTGAAATCAGACACGATTAGCTCAGAATGAACAACTGCTGTTTCCTGTGAAAAGAAGAGTGGAAATTTAAATCTCAGCTTCTCTAATATGAATCTTTGTTAAATTGTAATAGTACAAACATTAAGCGTGAATGTTTACAAACATTTGGGCAAATGTTTATCAATTTGTACAATGTTTGTAAACATTAAGCATGAATGTTTACAAACATTTGGGCAAATGTTTATCAATTTGTACAATGTTTGTAAACATTCACGTTTTTGTTTATAAACATTTGGACACATGTTTACAAACATTTGCCCAAATGTTTATCAATTTGTACAATGTTTGTAAACATTCACGTTTTTGTTTGTAAACATTTGTCCAAATGTTTATAAACATTTGCCCAAATGTTTATCAATTTGTACAATGTTTGTGAAAGTTCACAAACATTCAGACTGAATTGTATAATATTACAAATTAAAAGAGAATAATATTACAGAGGCTGAGATTTCGAATTCCACTCTAGTTTAAAAGGAAACAGCAATTGATCTTCATATGCGAACACACTGTGATTCCATAGACGTGAAAATGTTTCCATATATCACGGCAGTTCATAAAAACTAGAAATGGACCAATATTTATATCAAAGTGGCTGAAATCTCATCTTTTCCTCTCCTTTTGCTGGAGACAGCATTTGTTAATTGTGAGCTTTATCAGCGACAGAAAGAAGTAAAACGCAGATGTTGACTGACTGGCCTCAGAACACATTTGCTGTCTATTTTGTTTGCCCATGAAATGAAAGTTGATAAACAGTAGGAATTGAGCAGCGATACGTGTATTTTCGGGCTTTTTCACACACTGGCCTGAAATGCAGCCTCTAAAGAAGGCCGCTCCTTTCAGTTGAGACAGCAGTCGTTAATTGTGATCTTAATGAGAGAGCAGAAGCGGATAAACGAAGACTTTCAGATACTATACTCACTGTGAGTCCGCAGAAGGGAAAAGATCCCCCTCGGCGGCTCACAGTTTCCATACATCCCGACTGTACATGACGATGAGAATTTGACCAATATTCATATAAACTTGGTTGAGATTTTACTTTATCCTCTCGTTTCTCTAGATAGCAGTTTTTCATTCTGAGCTTAGTGAGCGAGCAGAGACCGAGACAGGAGAACTTTCAGAACCGGGACTCACTGTGAGCAGAAGCCGAGACAGGAGGACTTTCAGAACCGGGACTCACGGTGAGCAGAAGCCGAGACAGGAGGACTTTCAGACGCGGGAATCACTGTGAGCAGAAGCCGAGACAGGAGGACTTTCATACGAGGGAATCACTGTGAGTCTACAGACGGGAAAATGTTTCCCCTCGGTCACGGACTGTTTCCATACATTCCGACAGTTCATGAAAATTAGAATTGGACCAATATTCATATTAAAGTGGCTGAAATCTCATCTTCTCCTCTCCTTTTGCTGGAGACAGCATTTGTTAATTCTGAGCTCAATGAGCGAGCAGAAGCCGAGAAAAGAAGACTTGGAGACGCGAGACTCACTGTGAATGCAGAGAAGGGAATAAGACCCCCCTCGACGGCTCACAATTTCCATACACCCCGAATGTACATGAACATGAGAATTTGACCAATATTCATATAAAGGTGTTTGAGATTTTACTTTCTCCTGTCCTTTCACTAGACAGCAGTTTTTCATTCGGCGCTTAGTGAGCGAGTAGAGGCCGAGACAGGAGGACTTTCAGAACCGGGACTCACTGTGAGCAGAAGCCGAGACAGGAGGACTTTCAGACGCGGGACTCACTGTGAGCAGAAGCCGAGACAGGAGGACTTTCTCTCCTTTCACATATGAGACAGCAGTCGTTAATTGTGATCTTAATGAAAGAGCAGAAGCGGATACACGAAGACTTTCAGATACTATACTCACTGTGAGTCCGCAGAAGGGAAGAGATCCCCCTCGGCGGCTCTCAGTTTCCATACATCCCGACTGTACATGAACATTAGAATTTAACCAATATTCACATTAAAGTGGTTGAAATCCCATCTTCTCCTCTCCGTTCACTGGAGACAGCATTTGATAATACTGAGCTTAATGAGCGAGCAGAAGCCGAGACAAGAAGACTTGCAGACGCGGGACTCGCTCTGAGTCCACAGAAGGTAATTAGGTCCCCCTCGGCTGCTCACAGTGTCCATACATCCCGACTGTACATGAACATGAGAATTTGACCAATATTCATATAAACTTGGTTGAGATTTTACTTTATCCTCTCGTTTCTCTAGATAGCAGTTTTTCATTCTGAGCTTAGTGAGCGAGCAGAGACCGAGACAGGAGAACTTTCAGAACCGGGACTCACTGTGAGCAGAAGCCGAGACAGGAGGACTTTCAGAACCGGGACTCACGGTGAGCAGAAGCCGAGACAGGAGGACTTTCAGACGCGGGAATCACTGTGAGTCCACAGACGGGAAAATATTTCCCCTCGGTCACAGATTGTTTCCATACATTCCGACAGTTCATGAAAATTAGAATTGGACCAATATTCATAATAAATTGGCTGAAATCTCATCTTCTCCTCTCCGTTCACTGGAGACAGCATTTGATAATTCTGAGCTCAATGAGCGAGCAGAAGCCGAGACAAGAAGACTTGCAGACCCGAGACTGACTGTGAATTCACAGAAGGGAATAAGACCCCCCTCGACGGCTCACAGTTTCCATACATCCCGAATGTACATGAACATGAGAATTTGAGAATTATTCATATAAACTTGGTTGAGATTTTACTTTATCCTCTCGTTTCTCTAGATGGCAGTTTTTCATTCTGAGCTTAGTGAGCGAGCAGAGGCCGAGACAGGAGAACTTTCAGCAGCGGGACTCACTGTGAGCAGAAGCCGAGACAGGAGGACTTTCAGCAGCGGGACTCACTGTGAGCAGAAGCCGAGACAGGAGGACTTTCATACCAGGGAATGACTGTGAGTCTACAGACGGGAAAATGTTTCCCCTCGGTCACGGACTGTTTCCATACATTCCGACAGTTCATGAAAATTAGAATTGGACCAATATTCATATTAAAGTGGCTGAAATCTCATCTTCTCCTCTCCTTTTGCTGGAGACAGCATTTGTTAATTCTGAGCTCAATGAGCGAGCAGAAGCCGAGAAAGGAAGACTTGGAGACGCGAGACTCACTGTGAATGCACAGAAGGGAATAAGACCCCCCTCGACGGCTCACAATTTCCATACATCCCGAATGTACATGAACATGAGAATTTGAACAATATTCATATAAAGGTGTTTGAGATTTTACTTTCTCCTGTCCTTTCACTAGACAGCAGTTTTTCATTCGGCGCTTAGTGAGCGAGCAGAGGCCGAGACAGGAGGACTTTCAGAACCGGGACTCACTGTGAGCAGAAGCCGAGACAGGAGGACTTTCAGACGCGGGACTCACTGTGAGCAGAAGCCGAGACAGGAGGACTTTCAGACGCGGGACTCACTGTGAGTCTACAGACGGGAAAATGTTTCCCCTCGGTCACGGACTGTTTCCATACATTCCGACAGTTCATGAAAATTAGAAATGGACCAATATTCATATTAAAGTGGCTGAAATCTCATCTTCTCCTCTCCTTTTGCTGGAGACAGCATTTGTTAATTTTGAGCTTTATCAGCGACAGAAAGAAGTAAAACGCAGATGTTGACTGACTGGCCTCAGAACACATTTGCTGTCTATTTTGTTTGCCCATGAAATGAAAGTTGATAAACATTAGGAATTGAGCAGAGATACGTGTATTTTCGGGCTTTTTCACACACTGGCCTGAAATGCAGCCTCTAAAGAAGGTCTCTCCTTTCACTTGAGACAGCAGTCGTTAATTGTGATCTTAATGAGAGAGCAGAAGCGGATACACGAAGACTTTCAGATACTATACTCACTGTGAGTCCGCAGAAGGGAAAAGATCCCCCTCGGCGGCTCACAGTTTCCATACATCCCGACTGTACATGACGATGAGAATTTGACCAATATTCATATAAACTTGGTTGAGATGTTACTTTATCCTCTCGTTTCTCTAGATAGCAGTTTTTCATTCTGAGCTTAGTGAGCGAGCAGAGACCGAGACAGGAGGACTTTCAGAACCGGGACTCACGGTGAGCAGAAGCCGAGACAGCAGGACTTTCTCTCCTTTCACATGAGACAGCAGTCGTTAATTGTGATCTTAATGAGAGAGCAGAAGCGGATACACGAAGACTTTCAGATACTATACTCACTGTGAGTCCGCAGAAGAGAAAAGATCCCCCTCGGCGGCTCACAGTTTCCATACATCCCGACTGTACATGAACATTAGAATTTGACCAATATTCATATAAAGGTGTTTGACATTTTACTTTCTCCTCTCCTTTCACTAGACAGTAGTTTTTCATTCTGAGTTTAGTAAGCGAGCAGAAGCCGAGACAGGAGGACTTTCATACGCGGGAATCACTGTGAGCAGAAGCCGAGACAGGAGGACTTTCATACGCGGGAATCACTGTGAGCAGAAGCCGAGACAGGAGGACTTTCATACGCGGGAATCACTGTGAGTCCACAGACGGGAAAATATTTCCCCTCGGTCACAGACTGTTTCCATACATCCCGACTGTACATGAACATGAGAATTTGACCAATATTCATATAAAGGTGTTTGAGATTTTACTTTCTCCTCTCCTTTCACTAGACGGGCTTTTCACACACTGGTCTGAAGTGCAGCCTCTAAAAAAGGTCTCTCCGTTCACATGAGATAGCAGTCGTTAATTGTGATCTTAATGAGAGAGCAGAAGCGGATACACGAAGACTTTCAGATACTATACTCACTGTGAGTCCGCAGAAGGGAAAAGATCCCCCTCGGTGGCTCACAGTTTCCATACATCCCGACTGTATATGAACATTAGAATTTCACCAATATTCATATTAAAGTGGTTGAAATCCCATCTTCTCCTCTCCTTTCACTGGAGACAGCATTTGATAATTCTGAGCTTAATGAGCGAGCAGAAGCCGAGACAAGAAGACTTGCAGACGCGGGACTCGCTCTGAGTCCACAGAAGGTAATTAGATCCCCCTCGGCGGCTCACAGTGTCCATACATCCCGACTGTACATGAACATGAGAATTTGACCAATATTCATATAAAGGTGTTTGACATTTTACTTTCTCCTCTCCTTTCACTAGACAGTAGTTTTTCAATCTGAGCTTAGTGAGCGAGCAGAAGCCGAGAAAGGAGGACTTTCATATGCGGGAATCACTGTGAGCAGAAGCCGAGACAGGAGGACTTTCATAAGCGGGAATCACTGTGAGCAGAAGCCGAGACAGGAGGACTTTCATACGAGGGAATGACTGTGAGTCTACAGACGGGAAAATGTTTCCCCTCGGTCACCTACTGTTTCCATACATTCCGACAGTTCATGAAAATTAGAATTTGACCAATATTCATATTAAAGTGGTTGAAATCCCATCTTCTCCTCTCCTTTCACTGGAGACAGCATTTGTTAATTCTGAGCTCAATGAGCGAGCAGAAGCCGAGAAAGGAAGACTTGGAGACGCGAGACTCACTGTGAATGCACAGAAGGGAATAAGACCCCCCTCGACGGCTCACAATTTCCATACATCCCGAATGTACATGAACATGAGAATTTGAACAATATTCATATAAAGGTGTTTGAGATTTTACTTTCTCCTGTCCTTTCACTAGACAGCAGTTTTTCATTCGGCGCTTAGTGAGCGAGCAGAGGCCGAGACAGGAGGACTTTCAGAACCGGGACTCACTGTGAGCAGAAGCCGAGACAGGAGGACTTTCAGACGCGGGACTCACTGTGAGTCTACAGACGGGAAAATGTTTCCCCTCGGTCACGGACTGTTTCCATACATTCCGACAGTTCATGAAAATTAGAAATGGACCAATATTCATATTAAAGTGGCTGAAATCTCATCTTCTCCTCTCCTTTTGCTGGAGACAGCATTTGTTAATTGTGAGCTTTATCAGCGACAGAAAGAAGTAAAACGCAGATGTTGACTGACTGGCCTCAGAACACATTTGCTGTCTATTTTGTTTGCCCATGAAATGAAAGTTGATAAACATTAGGAATTGAGCAGAGATACGTGTATTTTCGGGCTTTTTCACACACTGGCCTGAAATGCAGCCTCTAAAGAAGGTCTCTCCTTTCACTTGAGACAGCAGTCGTTAATTGTGATCTTAATGAGAGAGCAGAAGCGGATACACGAAGACTTTCAGATACTATACTCACTGTGAGTCCGCAGAAGGGAAAAGATCCCCCTCGGCGGCTCACAGTTTCCATACATCCCGACTGTACATGACGATGAGAATTTGACCAATATTCATATAAACTTGGTTGAGATTTTACTTTATCCTCTCGTTTCTCTAGATAGCAGTTTTTCATTCTGAGCTTAGTGAGCGAGCAGAGACCGAGACAGGAGGACTTTCAGAACCGGGACTCACGGTGAGCAGAAGCCGAGACAGCAGGACTTTCTCTCCTTTCACATGAGACAGCAGTCGTTAATTGTGATCTTAATGAGAGAGCAGAAGCGGATACACGAAGACTTTCAGATACTATACTCACTGTGAGTCCGCAGAAGAGAAAAGATCCCCCTCGGCGGCTCACAGTTTCCATACATCCCGACTGTACATGAACATTAGAATTTCACCAATATTCATATTAAAGTGGTTGAAATCCCATCTTCTCCTCTCCTTTCACTGGAGACAGCATTTGATAATTCTGAGCTTAATGAGAGAGCAGAAGCCGAGACAAGAAGACTTGCAGACGCGGGACTCGCTCTGAGTCCACAGAAGGTAATTAGATCCCCCTCGGCGGCTCACAGTGTCCATACATCCCGACTGTACATGAACATTAGAATTTCACCAATATTCATATAAAGGTGTTTGACATTTTACTTTCTCCTCTCCTTTCACTAGACAGTAGTTTTTCAATCTGAGCTTAGTAAGCGAGCAGAAGCCGAGAAAGGAGGACTTTCATACGCGGGAATCACTGTGAGCAGAAGCCGAGACAGGAGGACTTTCAGAACCGGGACTCACGGTGAGCAGAAGCCGAGACAGGAGGACTTTCATACGAGGGAATGACTGTGAGTCTACAGACGGGAAAATGTTTCCCCTCGGTCACGGACTGTTTCCATACATTCCGACAGTTCATGAAAATTAGAAATGGACCAATATTCCTATTAAAGTGGCTGAAATCTCATCTTCTCCTCTCCTTTTGCTGGAGACAGCATTTGTTAATTCTGAGCTCAATGAGCGAGCAGAAGCCGAGAAAAGAAGACTTGGAGACGCGAGACTCACTGTGAATGCAGAGAAGGGAATAAGACCCCGCTCGACGGCTCACAATTTCCATACACCCCGAATGTACATGAACATGAGAATTTGACCAATATTCATATAAAGGTGTTTGAGATTTTACTTTCTCCTGTCCTTTCACTAGACAGCAGTTTTTCATTCGGCGCTTAGTGAGCGAGTAGAGGCCGAGACAGGAGGACTTTCAGAACCGGGACTCACTGTGAGCAGAAGCCGAGACAGGAGGACTTTCAGACGCGGGACTCACTGTGAGCAGAAGCCGAGACAGGAGGACTTTCAGACGCGGGACTCACTGTGAGTCTACAGACGGGAAAATGTTTCCCCTCGGTCACGGACTGTTTCCATACATTCCGACAGTTCATGAAAATTAGAAATGGACCAATATTCATATTAAAGTGGCTGAAATCTCATCTTCTCCTCTCCTTTTGCTGGAGACAGCATTTGTTAATTGTGAGCTTTATCAGCGACAGAAAGAAGTAAAACGCAGATGTTGACTGACTGGCCTCAGAACACATTTGCTGTCTATTTTGTTTGCCCATGAAATGAAAGTTGATAAACATTAGGAATTGAGCAGAGATACGTGTATTTTCGGGCTTTTTCACACACTGGCCTGAAATGCAGCCTCTAAAGAAGGTCTCTCCTTTCACTTGAGACAGCAGTCGTTAATTGTGATCTTAATGAGAGAGCAGAAGCGGATACACGAAGACTTTCAGATACTATACTCACTGTGAGTCCGCAGAAGGGAAAAGATCCCCCTCGGCGGCTCACAGTTTCCATACATCCCGACTGTACATGACGATGAGAATTTGACCAATATTCATATAAACTTGGTTGAGATGTTACTTTATCCTCTCGTTTCTCTAGATAGCAGTTTTTCATTCTGAGCTTAGTGAGCGAGCAGAGACCGAGACAGGAGGACTTTCAGAACCGGGACTCACGGTGAGCAGAAGCCGAGACAGCAGGACTTTCTCTCCTTTCACATGAGACAGCAGTCGTTAATTGTGATCTTAATGAGAGAGCAGAAGCGGATACACGAAGACTTTCAGATACTATACTCACTGTGAGTCCGCAGAAGAGAAAAGATCCCCCTCGGCGGCTCACAGTTTCCATACATCCCGACTGTACATGAACATTAGAATTTGACCAATATTCATATAAAGGTGTTTGACATTTTACTTTCTCCTCTCCTTTCACTAGACAGTAGTTTTTCATTCTGAGTTTAGTAAGCGAGCAGAAGCCGAGACAGGAGGACTTTCATACGCGGGAATCACTGTGAGCAGAAGCCGAGACAGGAGGACTTTCATACGCGGGAATCACTGTGAGCAGAAGCCGAGACAGGAGGACTTTCATACGCGGGAATCACTGTGAGTCCACAGACGGGAAAATATTTCCCCTCGGTCACAGACTGTTTCCATACATTCCGAGAGTTCATGAAAATTAGAATTGGACCAATATTCATATTAAAGTGGCTGAAATCTCATCTTCTCCTCTCCTTTTGCTGGAGACAGCATTTGTTAATTGTGAGCTTTATCAGCGACAGAAAGAAGTAAAACGGAGATGTTGACTGACTGGCCTCAGACAGCATTTGCTGTCTATTTTGTTTGCTCATGAAATGAAAGTTGATAAACATTAGGAATTGAGCAGCGATACGTGTATTTTCGGGCTTTTTCACACACTGGCCTGAAATGCAGCCTCTAAAGAAGGTCTCTCCTTTCACTTGAGACAGCAGTCGTTAATTGTGATCTTAATGAGAGAGCAGAAGCGGATACACGAAGACTTTCAGATACTATACTCACTGTGAGTCCGCAGAAGGGAAAAGATTCCCCTCGGCGGCTCACAGTTTCCATACATCCCGACTGTACATGAACATGAGAATTTGACCAATATTCATATAAAGGTGTTTGAGATTTTACTTTCTCCTCTCCTTTCACTAGACGGGCTTTTTACACACTGGTCTGAAGTGCAGCCTCTAAAAAAGGTCTCTCCGTTCACATGAGATAGCAGTCGTTAATTGTGATCTTAATGAGAGAGCAGAAGCGGATACACGAAGACTTTCAGATACTATACTCACTGTGAGTCCGCAGAAGGGAAAAGATCCCCCTCGGCTGCTCACAGTTTCCATACATCCCGACTGTATATGAACACTAGAATTTCACCAATATTCATATTAAAGTGGTTGAAATCCCATCTTCTCCTCTCCTTTCACTGGAGACAGCATTTGATAATTCTGAGCTTAATGAGCGAGCAGAAGCCGAGACAAGAAGACTTGCAGACGCGAGACTCGCTCTGAGTCCACAGAAGGTAATTAGATCCCCCTCGGCGGCTCACAGTGTCCATACATCCCGACTGTACATGAACATTAGAATTTGACCAATATTCATATAAAGGTGTTTGACATTTTACTTTATCCTCTCCTTTCACTAGACAGTAGTTTTTCAATCTGAGCTTAGTGAGCGAGCAGAAGCCGAGAAAGGAGGACTTTCATACGCGGGAATCACTGTGAGCAGAAGCCGAGACAGGAGGACTTTCATAAGCGGGAATCACTGTGAGCAGAAGCCGAGACAGGAGGACTTTCATACGAGGGAATGACTGTGAGTCTACAGACGGGAAAATGTTTCCCCTCGGTCACGGACTGTTTCCATACATTCCGACAGTTCATGAAAATTAGAATTGGACCAATATTCATATTAAAGTGGCTGAAATCTCATCTTCTCCTCTCCTTTTGCTGGAGACAGCATTTGTTAATTCTGAGCTCAATGAGCGAGCAGAAGCCGAGAAAGGAAGACTTGGAGACGCGAGACTCACTGTGAATGCACAGAAGGGAATAAGACCCCCCTCGACGGCTCACAATTTCCATACATCCCGAATGTACATGAACATGAGAATTTGAACAATATTCATATAAAGGTGTTTGAGATTTTACTTTCTCCTGTCCTTTCACTAGACAGCAGTTTTTCATTCGGCGCTTAGTGAGCGAGCAGAGGCCGAGACAGGAGGACTTTCAGAACCGGGACTCACTGTGAGCAGAAGCCGAGACAGGAGGACTTTCAGACGCGGGACTCACTGTGAGCAGAAGCCGAGACAGGAGTACTTTCAGACGCGGGACTCACTGTGAGTCTACAGACGGGAAAATGTTTCCCCTCGTCCACGGGACTGTTTCCATACATTCCGACAGTTCATGAAAATTAGAAATGGACCAATATTCATATTAAAGTGGCTGAAATCTCATCTTCTCCTCTCCTTTTGCTGGAGACAGCATTTGTTAATTCTGAGCTCAATGAGCGAGCAGAAGCCGAGAAAGGAAGACTTGGAGACGCGAGACTCACTGTGAATGCACAGAAGGGAATAAGACCCCCCTCGACGGCTCACAGTTTCCATACATCCCGAATGTACATGAACATGAGAATTTGAGAATTATTCATATAAACTTGGTTGAGATTTTACTTTATCCTCTCGTTTCTCTAGATGGCAGTTTTTCATTCTGAGCTTAGTGAGCGAGCAGAGGCCGAGACAGGAGAACTTTCAGCAGCGGGACTCACTGTGAGCAGAAGCCGAGACAGGAGGACTTTCAGCAGCGGGACTCACTGTGAGCAGAAGCCGAGACAGGAGGACTTTCATACCAGGGAATGACTGTGAGTCTACAGACGGGAAAATGTTTCCCCTCGGTCACGGACTGTTTCCATACATTCCGACAGTTCATGAAAATTAGAATTGGACCAATATTCATATTAAAGTGGCTGAAATCTCATCTTCTCCTCTCCTTTTGCTGGAGACAGCATTTGTTAATTCTGAGCTCAATGAGCGAGCAGAAGCCGGAGAAAGGAAGACTTGGAGACGCGAGACTCACTGTGAATGCACAGAAGGGAATAAGACCCCCCTCGACGGCTCACAATTTCCATACATCCCGAATGTACATGAACATGAGAATTTGAACAATATTCATATAAAGGTGTTTGAGATTTTACTTTCTCCTGTCCTTTCACTAGACAGCAGTTTTTCATTCGGCGCTTAGTGAGCGAGCAGAGGCCGAGACAGGAGGACTTTCAGAACCGGGACTCACTGTGAGCAGAAGCCGAGACAGGAGGACTTTCAGACGCGGGACTCACTGTGAGCAGAAGCCGAGACAGGAGTACTTTCAGACGCGGGACTCACTGTGAGTCTACAGACGGGAAAATGTTTTCCCTCGGTCACGGACTGTTTCCATACATTCCGACAGTTCATGAAAATTAGAATGGACCAATATTCATATTAAAGTGGCTGAAATCTCATCTTCTCCTCTCCTTTTGCTGGAGACAGCATTTGTTAATTTTGAGCTTTATCAGCGACAGAAAGAAGTAAAACGCAGATGTTGACTGACTGGCCTCAGAACACATTTGCTGTCTATTTTGTTTGCCCATGAAATGAAAGTTGATAAACATTAGGAATTGAGCAGAGATACGTGTATTTTCGGGCTTTTTCACACACTGGCCTGAAATGCAGCCTCTAAAGAAGGTCTCTCCTTTCACTTGAGACAGCAGTCGTTAATTGTGATCTTAATGAGAGAGCAGAAGCGGATACACGAAGACTTTCAGATACTATACTCACTGTGAGTCCGCAGAAGGGAAAAGATTCCCCTCGGCGGCTCACAGTTTCCATACATCCCGACTGTACATGAACATGAGAATTTGACCAATATTCATATAAAGGTGTTTGAGATTTTACTTTCTCCTCTCCTTTCACTAGACGGGCTTTTCACACACTGGTCTGAAGTGCAGCCTCTAAAAAAGGTCTCTCCGTTCACATGAGATAGCAGTCGTTAATTGTGATCTTAATGAGAGAGCAGAAGCGGATACACGAAGACTTTCAGATACTATACTCACTGTGAGTCCGCAGAAGGGAAAAGATCCCCCTCGGTGGCTCACAGTTTCCATACATCCCGACTGTATATGAACATTAGAATTTCACCAATATTCATATTAAAGTGGTTGAAATCCCATCTTCTCCTCTCCTTTCACTGGAGACAGCATTTGATAATTCTGAGCTTAATGAGCGAGCAGAAGCCGAGACAAGAAGACTTGCAGACGCGGGACTCGCTCTGAGTCCACAGAAGGTAATTAGATCCCCCTCGGCGGCTCACAGTGTCCATACATCCCGACTGTACATGAACATTAGAATTTCACCAATATTCATATAAAGGTGTTTGACATTTTACTTTCTCCTCTCCTTTCACTAGACAGTAGTTTTTCAATCTGAGCTTAGTGAGCGAGCAGAAGCCGAGAAAGGAGGACTTTCATACGCGGGAATCACTGTGAGCAGAAGCCGAGACAGGAGGACTTTCATAAGCGGGAATCACTGTGAGCAGAAGCCGAGACAGGAGGACTTTCATACGAGGAATGACTGTGAGTCTACAGACGGGGAAAATGTTTCGCCTCGGTCACGGACTGTTTCCATACATTCCGACAGTTCATGAAAATTAGAATTGGACCAATATTCATATTAAAGTGGCTGAAATCTCATCTTCTCCTCTCCTTTTGCTGGAGACAGCATTTGTTAATTCTGAGCTCAATGAGCGAGCAGAAGCCGAGAAAGGAAGACTTGGAGACGCGAGACTCACTGTGAATGCACAGAAGGGAATAAGACCCCCCTCGACGGCTCACAATTTCCATACATCCCGAATGTACATGAACATGAGAATTTGAACAATATTCATATAAAGGTGTTTGAGATTTTACTTTCTCCTGTCCTTTCACTAGACAGCAGTTTTTCAAAGCTTAGTGAGCGAGCAGAGGCCGAGACAGGAGGACTTTCAGAACCGGGACTCACTGTGAGCAGAAGCCGAGACAGGAGGACTTTCAGACGCGGGACTCACTGTGAGCAGTCACTGTGAGTCTACAGACGGAAAATGTTTCCCCTCGGTCACGGACTGCCATACATTCCGACAGTTCATGAAAAAGAAATGGACCAATATTCATATTAAAGTGGCTGAAATCTCATCTCTCCTTTTGCTGGAGACAGCATTTGTTAATTGTGAGCTTTATCAGCGCGACAGAAAGAAGTAAAACGCAGATGTTGACTGACTGGCCTCAGAACACATTTGCTGTCTATTTTGTTTGCCCATGAAATGAAAGTTGATAAACATTAGGAATTGAGCAGAGATACGTGTATTTTCGGGCTTTTTCACACACTGGCCTGAAATGCAGCCTCTAAAGAAGGTCTCTCCTTTCACTTGAGACAGCAGTCGTTAATTGTGATCTTAATGAGAGAGCAGAAGCGGATACACGAAGACTTTCAGATACTATACTCACTGTGAGTCCGCAGAAGGGAAAAGATCCCCCTCGGCGGCTCACAGTTTCCATACATCCCGACTGTACATGACGATGAGAATTTGACCAATATTCATATAAACTTGGTTGAGATGTTACTTTATCCTCTCGTTTCTCTAGATAGCAGTTTTTCATTCTGAGCTTAGTGAGCGAGCAGAGACCGAGACAGGAGGACTTTCAGAACCGGGACTCACGGTGAGCAGAAGCCGAGACAGCAGGACTTTCTCTCCTTTCACATGAGACAGCAGTCGTTAATTGTGATCTTAATGAGAGAGCAGAAGCGGATACACGAAGACTTTCAGATACTATACTCACTGTGAGTCCGCAGAAGAGAAAAGATCCCCCTCGGCGGCTCACAGTTTCCATACATCCCGACTGTACATGAACATTAGAATTTGACCAATATTCATATAAAGGTGTTTGACATTTTACTTTCTCCTCTCCTTTCACTAGACAGTAGTTTTTCATTCTGAGTTTAGTAAGCGAGCAGAAGCCGAGACAGGAGGACTTTCATACGCGGGAATCACTGTGAGCAGAAGCCGAGACAGGAGGACTTTCATACGCGGGAATCACTGTGAGCAGAAGCCGAGACAGGAGGACTTTCATACGCGGGAATCACTGTGAGTCCACAGACGGGAAAATATTTCCCCTCGGTCACAGACTGTTTCCATACATTTCGAGAGTTCATGAAAATTAGAATTGGACCAATATTCATATTAAAGTGGCTGAAATCTCATCTTCTCCTCTCCTTTTGCTGGAGACAGCATTTGTTAATTGTGAGCTTTATCAGCGACAGAAAGAAGTAAAACGGAGATGTTGACTGACTGGCCTCAGACAGCATTTGCTGTCTATTTTGTTTGCTCATGAAATGAAAGTTGATAAACATTAGGAATTGAGCAGCGATACGTGTATTTTCGGGCTTTTTCACACACTGGCCTGAAATGCAGCCTCTAAAGAAGGTCTCTCCTTTCACTTGAGACAGCAGTCGTTAATTGTGATCTTAATGAGAGAGCAGAAGCGGATACACGAAGACTTTCAGATACTATACTCACTGTGAGTCCGCAGAAGGGAAAAGATTCCCCTCGGCGGCTCACAGTTTCCATACATCCCGACTGTACATGAACATGAGAATTTGACCAATATTCATATAAAGGTGTTTGAGATTTTACTTTCTCCTCTCCTTTCACTAGACGGGCTTTTTACACACTGGTCTGAAGTGCAGCCTCTAAAAAAGGTCTCTCCGTTCACATGAGATAGCAGTCGTTAATTGTGATCTTAATGAGAGAGCAGAAGCGGATACACGAAGACTTTCAGATACTATACTCACTGTGAGTCCGCAGAAGGGAAAAGATCCCCCTCGGTGGCTCACAGTTTCCATACATCCCGACTGTATATGAACACTAGAATTTCACCAATATTCATATTAAAGTGGTTGAAATCCCATCTTCTCCTCTCCTTTCACTGGAGACAGCATTTGATAATTCTGAGCTTAATGAGCGAGCAGAAGCCGAGACAAGAAGACTTGCAGACGCGGACTCGCTCTGAGTCCACAGAAGGTAATTAGATCCCCCTCGGCGGCTCACAGTGTCCATACATCCCGACTGTACATGAACATTAGAATTTGACCAATATTCATATAAAGGTGTTTGACATTTTACTTTATCCTCTCCTTTCACTAGACAGTAGTTTTTCAATCTGAGCTTAGTGAGCGAGCAGAACGAGAAGGAGGACTTTCATACGCGGGAATCACTGTGAGCAGAAGCCGAGACAGGAGGACTTTCATAACGGGAATCACTGTGAGCAGAAGCCGAGACAGGAGGACTTTCATACGAGGAATGACTGTGAGTCTACAGACGGGAAAATGTTTCCCTCGGTCACGGACTGTTTCCATACATTCCGACAGTTCATGAAAATTAGAATTGGACCAATATTCATATTAAAGTGGCTGAAATCTCATCTTCTCCTCTCCTTTTGCTGGAGACAGCATTTGTTAATTCTGAGCTCAATGAGCGAGCAGAAGCCGAGAAAGGAAGACTTGGAGACGCGAGACTCACTGTGAATGCACAGAAGGGAATAAGACCCCCTCGACGGCTCACAATTTCCATACATCCCGAATGTACATGAACATGAGAATTTGAACAATATTCATATAAAGGTGTTTGAGATTTTACTTTCTCCTGTCCTTTCACTAGACAGCAGTTTTTCATTCGGCGCTTAGTGAGCGAGCAGAGGCCGAGACAGGAGGACTTTCAGAACCGGGACTCACTGTGAGCAGAAGCCGAGACAGGAGGACTTTCAGACGC
The DNA here is from genome assembly GCF_001640805.2 of Lates calcarifer. Taxonomy (NCBI): domain Eukaryota; kingdom Metazoa; phylum Chordata; class Actinopteri; family Centropomidae; genus Lates; species Lates calcarifer. The sequence goes on from NW_026117687.1 coordinate 29,865, forward strand.
GGGACTCACTGTGAGCAGAAGCCGAGACAGGAGGACTTTCATACGCGGGACTCACTGTGAGTCTACAGACGGGAAAATGTTTCCCCTCGGTCACGGACTGTTTCCATACATTCCGACAGTTCATGAAAATTAGAAATGGACAATATTCATATTAAAGTGGCTGAAATCTCATCTTCTCCTCTCCTTTTGCTGGAGACAGCATTTGTTAATTGTGAGCTTTATCAGCGACAGAAAGAAGTAAAACGCAGATGTTGACTGACTGGCCTCAGAACACATTTGCTGTCTATTTTGTTTGCCCATGAAATGAAAGTTGATAAACATTAGGAATTGAGCAGAGATACGTGTATTTTCGGGCTTTTTCACACACTGGCCTGAAATGCAGCCTCTAAAGAAGGTCTCTCCTTTCACTTGAGACAGCAGTCGTTAATTGTGATCTTAATGAGAGAGCAGAAGCGGATACACGAAGACTTTCAGATACTATACTCACTGTGAGTCCGCAGAAGGGAAAAGATCCCCCTCGGCGGCTCACAGTTTCCATACATCCCGACTGTACATGACGATGAGAATTTGACCAATATTCATATAAACTTGGTTGAGATGTTACTTTATCCTCTCGTTTCTCTAGATAGCAGTTTTTCATTCTGAGCTTAGTGAGCGAGCAGAGACCGAGACAGGAGGACTTTCAGAACCGGGACTCACGGTGAGCAGAAGCCGAGACAGCAGGACTTTCTCTCCTTTCACATGAGACAGCAGTCGTTAATTGTGATCTTAATGAGAGAGCAGAAGCGGATACACGAAGACTTTCAGATACTATACTCACTGTGAGTCCGCAGAAGAGAAAAGATCCCCCTCGGCGGCTCACAGTTTCCATACATCCCGACTGTACATGAACATTAGAATTTGACCAATATTCATATAAAGGTGTTTGACATTTTACTTTCTCCTCTCCTTTCACTAGACAGTAGTTTTTCATTCTGAGTTTAGTAAGCGAGCAGAAGCCGAGACAGGAGGACTTTCATACGCGGGAATCACTGTGAGCAGAAGCCGAGACAGGAGGACTTTCATACGCGGGAATCACTGTGAGCAGAAGCCGAGACAGGAGGACTTTCATACGCGGGAATCACTGTGAGTCCACAGACGGGAAAATATTTCCCTCGGTCACAGACTGTTTCCATACATTCCGACAGTTCATGAAAATTAGAATTGGACCAATATTCATATTAAAGTGGCTGAAATCTCATCTTCTCCTCTCCTTTTGCTGGAGACAGCATTTGTTAATTGTGAGCTTTATCAGCGACAGAAAGAAGTAAAACGGAGATGTTGACTGACTGGCCTCAGACAGCATTTGCTGTCTATTTTGTTTGCTCATGAAATGAAAGTTGATAAACATTAGGAATTGAGCAGCGATACGTGTATTTTCGGGCTTTTTCACACACTGGCCTGAAATGCAGCCTCTAAAGAAGGTCTCTCCTTTCACTTGAGACAGCAGTCGTTAATTGTGATCTTAATGAGAGAGCAGAAGCGGATACACGAAGACTTTCAGATACTATACTCACTGTGAGTCCGCAGAAGGGAAAAGATTCCCCT
>NW_026117688.1:0-33857 GCF_001640805.2 Lates calcarifer
GACTGTTTCCATACATTCCGACAGTTCATGAAAATTAGAATTGGCCAATATTCATATTAAAGTGGCTGAAATCTCATCTTCTCCTCTCCTTTTGCTGGAGACAGCATTTGTTAATTCTGAGCTCAATGAGCGAGCAGAAGCCGAGAAAGGAAGACTTGGAGACGCGAGACTCACTGTGAATGCACAGAAGGGAATAAGACCCCCCTCGACGGCTCACAATTTCCATACATCCCGAATGTACATGAACATGAGAATTTGAACAATATTCATATAAAGGTGTTTGAGATTTTACTTTCTCCTGTCCTTTCACTAGACAGCAGTTTTTCATTCGCGCTTAGTGAGCGAGCAGAGGCCGAGACAGGAGGACTTTCAGAACCGGGACTCACTGTGAGCAGAAGCCGAGACAGGAGGACTTTCAGACGCGGGACTCACTGTGAGCAGAAGAGACAGGAGGACTTTCATACGCGGGACTCACTGTGAGTCTACAGACGGGAAAATGTTTCCCCTCGGTCACGGACTGTTTCCATACATTCCGACAGTTCATGAAAATTAGAAATGGACCAATATTCATATTAAAGTGGCTGAAATCTCATCTTCTCCTCTCCTTTTGCTGGAGACAGCATTTGTTAATTGTGAGCTTTATCAGCGACAGAAAGAAGTAAAACGCAGATGTTGACTGACTGGCCTCAGAACACATTTGCTGTCTATTTTGTTTGCCCATGAAATGAAAGTTGATAAACATTAGGAATTGAGCAGAGATACGTGTATTTTCGGGCTTTTTCACACACTGGCCTGAAATGCAGCCTCTAAAGAAGGTCTCTCCTTTCACTTGAGACAGCAGTCGTTAATTGTGATCTTAATGAGAGAGCAGAAGCGGATACACGAAGACTTTCAGATACTATACTCACTGTGAGTCCGCAGAAGGGAAAAGATCCCCCTCGGCGGCTCACAGTTTCCATACATCCCGACTGTACATGACGATGAGAATTTGACCAATATTCATATAAACTTGGTTGAGATTTTACTTTATCCTCTCGTTTCTCTAGATAGCAGTTTTTCATTCTGAGCTTAGTGAGCGAGCAGAGACCGAGACAGGAGGACTTTCAGAACCGGACTCACGGTGAGCAGAAGGCGAGACAGCAGCGACTTTCTCTCCTTTCACATGAGACAGCAGTCGTTAATTGTGATCTTAATGAGAGAGCAGAAGCGGATACACGAAGACTTTCAGATACTATACTCACTGTGAGTCCGCAGAAGGGAAAAGATCCCCCTCGGCGGCTCACAGTTTCCATACATCCCGACTGTACATGAACATTAGAATTTGACCAATATTCATATAAAGGTGTTTGACATTTACTTTCTCCTCTCCTTTCACTAGAACAGTAGTTTTCATTCTGAGTTGAGTAAGCGAGCAGAAGCCGAAGAACAGGAGGACTTTCATACGCGGGAATCACTGTGAGCAGAAGCCGGAGACAGGGAGGACTTTCATACGCGGGAATCACTGTGAGCAGAAGCCGAGACAGGAGGACTTTCCATACGCGGGAATCACTGTGAGTCCACAGACGGGAAAATATTTCCCCTCGGTCACAGACTGTTTCCATACATTCCGACAGTTCATGAAAATTAGAATTGGACCAATATTCATATTAAAGTGGCTGAAATCTCATCTTCTCCTCTCCTTTTGCTGGAGACAGCATTTGTTAATTGTGAGCTTTATCAGCGACAGAAAGAAGTAAAACGCAGATGTTGACTGACTGGCCTCAGACAGCATTTGCCTGTCTATTTTGTTTGCTCATGAAATGAAAGTTGATAAACATTAGGAATTGAGCAGAGATACGTGTATTTTCGGGCTTTTCACACACTGGCCTGAAATGCAGCCTCTAAAGAAGGTCTCTCCTTTCACTTGAGACAGCAGTCGTTAATTGTGATCTTAATGAGAGAGCAGAAGCGGATACACGAAGACTTTCAGATACTATACTCACTGTGAGTCCGCAGAAGGGAAAAGATTCCCCTCGGCGGCTCACAGTTTCCATACATCCCGACTGTACATGAACATGAGAATTTGACGAATATTCATATAAAGGTGTTTGAGATTTTACTTTCTCCTCTCCTTTCACTAGACGGGCTTTTTCACACACTGGTCTGAAGTGCAGCCTCTAAAAAAAGGTCTCTCCGTTCACATGAGATAGCAGTCGTTAATTGTGATCTTAATGAGAGAGCAGAAGCGGATACACGAAGACTTTCAGATACTATACTCACTGTGAGTCCGCAGAAGGGAAAAGATCCCCCTCGGTGGCTCACAGTTTCCATACATCCCGACTGTATATGAACATTAGAATTTCACCAATATTCATATTAAAGTGGTTGAAATCCCATCTTCTCCTCTCCTTTCACTGGAGACAGCATTTGATAATTCTGAGCTTAATGAGCGAGCAGAAGCCGAGACAAGAAGACTTGCAGACGCGGGACTCGCTCTGAGTCCACAGAAGGTAATTAGATCCCCCTCGGCGGCTCACAGTGTCCATACATCCCGACTGTACATGAACATTAGAATTTCACCAATATTCATATAAAGGTGTTTGACATTTTACTTTCTCCTCTCCTTTCACTAGACAGTAGTTTTTCAATCTGAGCTTAGTGAGCGAGCAGAAGCCGAGAAAGGAGGACTTTCATACGCGGGAATCACTGTGAGCAGAAGCCGAGACAGGAGGACTTTCAGACGCGGGACTCACTGTGAGCAGAAGCCGAGACAGGAGGACTTTCATACGCGGGACTCACTGTGAGCAGAAGCCGAGACAGGAGGACTTTCATACCAGGGAATCACTGTGAGTCTACAGACGGGAAAATGTTTCCCCTCGGTCACGGACTGTTTCCATACATTCCGAGAGTTCATGAAAATTAGAATTGGACCAATATTCATATTAAAGTGGCTGAAATCTCATCTTCTCCTCTCCTTTTGCTGGAGACAGCATTTGGTAATTGTGAGCTTTATCAGCGACAGAAAGAAGTAAAACGCAGATGTTGACTGACTGGCCTCAGAACACATTTGCTGTCTATTTTGTTTGCCCATGAAATGAAAGTTGATAAACATTAGGAATTGAGCAGAGATACGTGTATTTTTCGGGCTTTTTTCACACACTGGCCTGAAATGCAGCCTCTAAAGAAGGTCTCTCCTTTCACTTGAGACAGCAGTCGTTAATTGTGATCTTAATGAGAGAGCAGAAGCGGATACACGAAGACTTTCAGATACTATACTCACTGTGAGTCCGCAGAAGGGAAAAGATCCCCCTCGGCGGCTCACAGTTTCCATACATCCCGACTGTACATGACGATGAGAATTTGACCAATATTCATATAAACTTGGTTGAGATGTTACTTTATCCTCTCGTTTCTCTAGATAGCAGTTTTTCATTCTGAGCTTAGTGAGCGAGCAGAGACCGAGACAGGAGGACTTTCAGAACCGGGACTCACGGTGAGCAGAAGCCGAGACAGCAGGACTTTCTCTCCTTTCACATGAGACAGCAGTCGTTAATTGTGATCTTAATGAGAGAGCAGAAGCGGATACACGGAAGACTTTCAGATACTATACTCACTGTGAGTCCGCAGAAGAGAAAAGATCCCCCTCGGCGGCTCACAGTTTCCATACATCCCGACTGTACATGAACATTAGAATTTGACCAATATTCATATAAAGGTGTTTGACATTTTACTTTCTCCTCTCCTTTCACTAGACAGTAGTTTTTCATTCTGAGTTTAGTAAGCGAGCAGAAGCCGAGACAGGAGGACTTTCATACGCGGGAATCACTGTGAGCAGAAGCCGAGACAGGAGGACTTTCATACGCGGGAATCACTGTGAGCAGAAGCCGAGACAGGAGGACTTTCATACGCGGGAATCACTGTGAGTCCACAGACGGGAAAATATTTCCCCTCGGTCACAGACTGTTTCCATACATTCCGAGAGTTCATGAAAATTAGAATTGGACCAATATTCATATTAAAGTGGCTGAAATCTCATCTTCTCCTCTCCTTTTGCTGGAGACAGCATTTGTTAATTGTGAGCTTTATCAGCGACAGAAAGAAGTAAAACGGAGATGTTGACTGACTGGCCTCAGACAGCATTTGCTGTCTATTTTGTTTGCTCATGAAATGAAAGTTGATAAACATTAGGAATTGAGCAGCGATACGTGTATTTTCGGGCTTTTTCACACACTGGCCTGAAATGCAGCCTCTAAAGAAGGTCTCTCCTTTCACTTGAGACAGCAGTCGTTAATTGTGATCTTAATGAGAGAGCAGAAGCGGATACACGAAGACTTTCAGATACTATACTCACTGTGAGTCCGCAGAAGGGAAAAGATTCCCCTCGGCGGCTCACAGTTTCCATACATCCCGACTGTACATGAACATGAGAATTTGACCAATATTCATATAAAGGTGTTTGAGATTTTACTTTCTCCTCTCCTTTCACTAGACGGGCTTTTTACACACTGGTCTGAAGTGCAGCCTCTAAAAAAGGTCTCTCCGTTCACATGAGATAGCAGTCGTTAATTGTGATCTTAATGAGAGAGCAGAAGCGGATACACGAAGACTTTCAGATACTATACTCACTGTGAGTCCGCAGAAGGGAAAAGATCCCCCTCGGTGGCTCACAGTTTCCATACATCCCGACTGTATATGAACACTAGAATTTCACCAATATTCATATTAAAGTGGTTGAAATCCCATCTTCTCCTCTCCTTTCACTGGAGACAGCATTTGATAATTCTGAGCTTAATGAGCGAGCAGAAGCCGAGACAAGAAGACTTGCAGACGCGGGACTCGCTCTGAGTCCACAGAAGGTAATTAGATCCCCCTCGGCGGCTCACAGTGTCCATACATCCCGACTGTACATGAACATTAGAATTTGACCAATATTCATATAAAGGTGTTTGACATTTTACTTTATCCTCTCCTTTCACTAGACAGTAGTTTTTCAATCTGAGCTTAGTGAGCGAGCAGAAGCCGAGAAAGGAGGACTTTCATACGCGGGAATCACTGTGAGCAGAAGCCGAGACAGGAGGACTTTCATAAGCGGGAATCACTGTGAGCAGAAGCCGAGACAGGAGGACTTTCATACGAGGGAATGACTGTGAGTCTACAGACGGGAAAATGTTTCCCCTCGGTCACGGACTGTTTCCATACATTCCGACAGTTCATGAAAATTAGAATTGGACCAATATTCATATTAAAGTGGCTGAAATCTCATCTTCTCCTCTCCTTTTGCTGGAGACAGCATTTGTTAATTCTGAGCTCAATGAGCGAGCAGAAGCCGAGAAAGGAAGACTTGGAGACGCGAGACTCACTGTGAATGCACAGAAGGGAATAAGACCCCCCTCGACGGCTCACAATTTCCATACATCCCGAATGTACATGAACATGAGAATTTGAACAATATTCATATAAAGGTGTTTGAGATTTTACTTTCTCCTGTCCTTTCACTAGACAGCAGTTTTTCATTCGGCGCTTAGTGAGCGAGCAGAGGCCGAGACAGGAGGACTTTCAGAACCGGGACTCACTGTGAGCAGAAGCCGAGACAGGAGGACTTTCAGACGCGGGACTCACTGTGAGCAGAAGCCGAGACAGGAGGACTTTCATACGCGGGACTCACTGTGAGTCTACAGACGGGAAAATGTTTCCCCTCGGTCACGGACTGTTTCCATACATTCCGACAGTTCATGAAAATTAGAAATGGACCAATATTCATATTAAAGTGGCTGAAATCTCATCTTCTCCTCTCCTTTTGCTGGAGACAGCATTTGTTAATTGTGAGCTTTATCAGCGACAGAAAGAAGTAAAACGCAGATGTTGACTGACTGGCCTCAGAACACATTTGCTGTCTATTTTGTTTGCCCATGAAATGAAAGTTGATAAACATTAGGAATTGAGCAGAGATACGTGTATTTTCGGGCTTTTTCACACACTGGCCTGAAATGCAGCCTCTAAAGAAGGTCTCTCCTTTCACTTGAGACAGCAGTCGTTAATTGTGATCTTAATGAGAGAGCAGAAGCGGATACACGAAGACTTTCAGATACTATACTCACTGTGAGTCCGCAGAAGGGAAAAGATCCCCCTCGGCGGCTCACAGTTTCCATACATCCCGACTGTACATGACGATGAGAATTTGACCAATATTCATATAAACTTGGTTGAGATGTTACTTTATCCTCTCGTTTCTCTAGATAGCAGTTTTTCATTCTGAGCTTAGTGAGCGAGCAGAGACCGAGACAGGAGGACTTTCAGAACCGGGACTCACGGTGAGCAGAAGCCGAGACAGCAGGACTTTCTCTCCTTTCACATGAGACAGCAGTCGTTAATTGTGATCTTAATGAGAGAGCAGAAGCGGATACACGAAGACTTTCAGATACTATACTCACTGTGAGTCCGCAGAAGAGAAAAGATCCCCCTCGGCGGCTCACAGTTTCCATACATCCCGACTGTACATGAACATTAGAATTTGACCAATATTCATATAAAGGTGTTTGACATTTTACTTTCTCCTCTCCTTTCACTAGACAGTAGTTTTTCATTCTGAGTTTAGTAAGCGAGCAGAAGCCGAGACAGGAGGACTTTCATACGCGGGAATCACTGTGAGCAGAAGCCGAGACAGGAGGACTTTCATACGCGGGAATCACTGTGAGCAGAAGCCGAGACAGGAGGACTTTCATACGCGGGAATCACTGTGAGTCCACAGACGGGAAAATATTTCCCCTCGGTCACAGACTGTTTCCATACATTCCGAGAGTTCATGAAAATTAGAATTGGACCAATATTCATATTAAAGTGGCTGAAATCTCATCTTCTCCTCTCCTTTTGCTGGAGACAGCATTTGTTAATTGTGAGCTTTATCAGCGACAGAAAGAAGTAAAACGGAGATGTTGACTGACTGGCCTCAGACAGCATTTGCTGTCTATTTTGTTTGCTCATGAAATGAAAGTTGATAAACATTAGGAATTGAGCAGCGATACGTGTATTTTCGGGCTTTTTCACACACTGGCCTGAAATGCAGCCTCTAAAGAAGGTCTCTCCTTTCACTTGAGACAGCAGTCGTTAATTGTGATCTTAATGAGAGAGCAGAAGCGGATACACGAAGACTTTCAGATACTATACTCACTGTGAGTCCGCAGAAGGGAAAAGATTCCCCTCGGCGGCTCACAGTTTCCATACATCCCGACTGTACATGAACATGAGAATTTGACCAATATTCATATAAAGGTGTTTGAGATTTTACTTTCTCCTCTCCTTTCACTAGACGGGCTTTTTACACACTGGTCTGAAGTGCAGCCTCTAAAAAAGGTCTCTCCGTTCACATGAGATAGCAGTCGTTAATTGTGATCTTAATGAGAGAGCAGAAGCGGATACACGAAGACTTTCAGATACTATACTCACTGTGAGTCCGCAGAAGGGAAAAGATCCCCCTCGGTGGCTCACAGTTTCCATACATCCCGACTGTATATGAACACTAGAATTTCACCAATATTCATATTAAAGTGGTTGAAATCCCATCTTCTCCTCTCCTTTCACTGGAGACAGCATTTGATAATTCTGAGCTTAATGAGCGAGCAGAAGCCGAGACAAGAAGACTTGCAGACGCGGGACTCGCTCTGAGTCCACAGAAGGTAATTAGATCCCCCTCGGCGGCTCACAGTGTCCATACATCCCGACTGTACATGAACATTAGAATTTGACCAATATTCATATAAAGGTGTTTGACATTTTACTTTCTCCTCTCCTTTCACTAGACAGTAGTTTTTCATTCTGAGTTGAGTAAGCGAGCAGAAGCCGAGACAGGAGGACTTTCATACGCGGGAATCACTGTGAGCAGAAGCCGAGACAGGAGGACTTTCATACGCGGGAATCACTGTGAGCAGAAGCCGAGACAGGAGGACTTTCATACGAGGGAATGACTGTGAGTCTACAGACGGGAAAATGTTTCCCCTCGGTCACGGACTGTTTCCATACATTCCGACAGTTCATGAAAATTAGAATTGGACCAATATTCATATTAAAGTGGCTGAAATCTCATCTTCTCCTCTCCTTTTGCTGGAGACAGCATTTGTTAATTCTGAGCTCAATGAGCGAGCAGAAGCCGAGAAAGGAAGACTTGGAGACGCGAGACTCACTGTGAATGCACAGAAGGGAATAAGACCCCCCTCGACGGCTCACAATTTCCATACATCCCGAATGTACATGAACATGAGAATTTGAACAATATTCATATAAAGGTGTTTGAGATTTTACTTTCTCCTGTCCTTTCACTAGACAGCAGTTTTTCATTCGGCGCTTAGTGAGCGAGCAGAGGCCGAGACAGGAGGACTTTCAGAACCGGGACTCACTGTGAGCAGAAGCCGAGACAGGAGGACTTTCAGACGCGGGACTCACTGTGAGCAGAAGCCGAGACAGGAGGACTTTCATACGCGGGACTCACTGTGAGTCTACAGACGGGAAAATGTTTCCCCTCGGTCACGGACTGTTTCCATACATTCCGACAGTTCATGAAAATTAGAAATGGACCAATATTCATATTAAAGTGGCTGAAATCTCATCTTCTCCTCTCCTTTTGCTGGAGACAGCATTTGTTAATTGTGAGCTTTATCAGCGACAGAAAGAAGTAAAACGCAGATGTTGACTGACTGGCCTCAGAACACATTTGCTGTCTATTTTGTTTGCCCATGAAATGAAAGTTGATAAACATTAGGAATTGAGCAGAGATACGTGTATTTTCGGGCTTTTTCACACACTGGCCTGAAATGCAGCCTCTAAAGAAGGTCTCTCCTTTCACTTGAGACAGCAGTCGTTAATTGTGATCTTAATGAGAGAGCAGAAGCGGATACACGAAGACTTTCAGATACTATACTCACTGTGAGTCCGCAGAAGGGAAAAGATCCCCCTCGGCGGCTCACAGTTTCCATACATCCCGACTGTACATGACGATGAGAATTTGACCAATATTCATATAAACTTGGTTGAGATTTTACTTTATCCTCTCGTTTCTCTAGATAGCAGTTTTTCATTCTGAGCTTAGTGAGCGAGCAGAGACCGAGACAGGAGGACTTTCAGAACCGGGACTCACGGTGAGCAGAAGGCGAGACAGCAGGACTTTCTCTCCTTTCACATGAGACAGCAGTCGTTAATTGTGATCTTAATGAGAGAGCAGAAGCGGATACACGAAGACTTTCAGATACTATACTCACTGTGAGTCCGCAGAAGGGAAAAGATCCCCCTCGGCGGCTCACAGTTTCCATACATCCCGACTGTACATGAACATTAGAATTTGACCAATATTCATATAAAGGTGTTTGACATTTTACTTTCTCCTCTCCTTTCACTAGACAGTAGTTTTTCATTCTGAGTTGAGTAAGCGAGCAGAAGCCGAGACAGGAGGACTTTCATACGCGGGAATCACTGTGAGCAGAAGCCGAGACAGGAGGACTTTCATACGCGGGAATCACTGTGAGCAGAAGCCGAGACAGGAGGACTTTCATACGCGGGAATCAGTGTGAGTCCACAGACGGGAAAATATTTCCCCTCGGTCACAGACTGTTTCCATACATTCCGACAGTTCATGAAAATTAGAATTGGACCAATATTCATATTAAAGTGGCTGAAATCTCATCTTCTCCTCTCCTTTTGCTGGAGACAGCATTTGTTAATTGTGAGCTTTATCAGCGACAGAAAGAAGTAAAACGCAGATGTTGACTGACTGGCCTCAGACAGCATTTGCTGTCTATTTTGTTTGCTCATGAAATGAAAGTTGATAAACATTAGGAATTGAGCAGAGATACGTGTATTTTCGGGCTTTTCACACACTGGCCTGAAATGCAGCCTCTAAAGAAGGTCTCTCCTTTCACTTGAGACAGCAGTCGTTAATTGTGATCTTAATGAGAGAGCAGAAGCGGATACACGAAGACTTTCAGATACTATACTCACTGTGAGTCCGCAGAAGGGAAAAGATTCCCCTCGGCGGCTCACAGTTTCCATACATCCCGACTGTACATGAACATGAGAATTTGACGAATATTCATATAAAGGTGTTTGAGATTTTACTTTCTCCTCTCCTTTCACTAGACGGGCTTTTTCACACACTGGTCTGAAGTGCAGCCTCTAAAAAAGGTCTCTCCGTTCACATGAGATAGCAGTCGTTAATTGTGATCTTAATGAGAGAGCAGAAGCGGATACACGAAGACTTTCAGATACTATACTCACTGTGAGTCCGCAGAAGGGAAAAGATCCCCCTCGGTGGCTCACAGTTTCCATACATCCCGACTGTATATGAACATTAGAATTTCACCAATATTCATATTAAAGTGGTTGAAATCCCATCTTCTCCTCTCCTTTCACTGGAGACAGCATTTGATAATTCTGAGCTTAATGAGCGAGCAGAAGCCGAGACAAGAAGACTTGCAGACGCGGGACTCGCTCTGAGTCCACAGAAGGTAATTAGATCCCCCTCGGCGGCTCACAGTGTCCATACATCCCGACTGTACATGAACATTAGAATTTCACCAATATTCATATAAAGGTGTTTGACATTTTACTTTCTCCTCTCCTTTCACTAGACAGTAGTTTTTCAATCTGAGCTTAGTGAGCGAGCAGAAGCCGAGAAAGGAGGACTTTCATACGCGGGAATCACTGTGAGCAGAAGCCGAGACAGGAGGACTTTCAGACGCGGGACTCACTGTGAGCAGAAGCCGAGACAGGAGGACTTTCATACGCGGGACTCACTGTGAGCAGAAGCCGAGACAGGAGGACTTTCATACCAGGGAATCACTGTGAGTCTACAGACGGGAAAATGTTTCCCCTCGGTCACGGACTGTTTCCATACATTCCGAGAGTTCATGAAAATTAGAATTGGACCAATATTCATATTAAAGTGGCTGAAATCTCATCTTCTCCTCTCCTTTTGCTGGAGACAGCATTTGGTAATTGTGAGCTTTATCAGCGACAGAAAGAAGTAAAACGCAGATGTTGACTGACTGGCCTCAGAACACATTTGCTGTCTATTTTGTTTGCCCATGAAATGAAAGTTGATAAACATTAGGAATTGAGCAGAGATACGTGTATTTTCGGGCTTTTTCACACACTGGCCTGAAATGCAGCCTCTAAAGAAGGTCTCTCCTTTCACTTGAGACAGCAGTCGTTAATTGTGATCTTAATGAGAGAGCAGAAGCGGATACACGAAGACTTTCAGATACTATACTCACTGTGAGTCCGCAGAAGGGAAAAGATCCCCCTCGGCGGCTCACAGTTTCCATACATCCCGACTGTACATGACGATGAGAATTTGACCAATATTCATATAAACTTGGTTGAGATGTTACTTTATCCTCTCGTTTCTCTAGATAGCAGTTTTTCATTCTGAGCTTAGTGAGCGAGCAGAGACCGAGACAGGAGGACTTTCAGAACCGGGACTCACGGTGAGCAGAAGCCGAGACAGGAGGACTTTCATACGAGGGAATGACTGTGAGTCTACAGACGGGAAAATGTTTCCCCTCGGTCACGGACTGTTTCCATACATTCCGACAGTTCATGAAAATTAGAATTGGACCAATATTCCTATTAAAGTGGCTGAAATCTCATCTTCTCCTCTCCTTTTGCTGGAGACAGCATTTGTTAATTCTGAGCTCAATGAGCGAGCAGAAGCCGAGAAAAGAAGACTTGGAGACGCGAGACTCACTGTGAATGCAGAGAAGGGAATAAGACCCCCCTCGACGGCTCACAATTTCCATACACCCCGAATGTACATGAACATGAGAATTTGACCAATATTCATATAAAGGTGTTTGAGATTTTACTTTCTCCTGTCCTTTCACTAGACAGCAGTTTTTCATTCGGCGCTTAGTGAGCGAGTAGAGGCCGAGACAGGAGGACTTTCAGAACCGGGACTCACTGTGAGCAGAAGCCGAGACAGGAGGACTTTCAGACGCGGGACTCACTGTAAGCAGAAGCCGAGACAGGAGGACTTTCTCTCCTTTCACATATGAGACAGCAGTCGTTAATTGTGATCTTAATGAAAGAGCAGAAGCGGATACACGAAGACTTTCAGATACTATACTCACTGTGAGTCCGCAGAAGGGAAGAGATCCCCCTCGGCGGCTCTCAGTTTCCATACATCCCGACTGTACATGAACATTAGAATGTAACCAATATTCACATTAAAGTGGTTGAAATCCCATCTTCTCCTCTCCGTTCACTGGAGACAGCATTTGATAATACTGAGCTTAATGAGCGAGCAGAAGCCGAGACAAGAAGACTTGCAGACGCGGGACTCGCTCTGAGTCCACAGAAGGTAATTAGATCCCCCTCGGCTGCTCACAGTGTCCATACATCCCGACTGTACATGAACATGAGAATTTGACCAATATTCATATAAAGGTGTTTGAGATTTTACTTTCTCCTCTCCTTTCACTAGACGGGCTTTTCACACACTGGTCTGAAGTGCAGCCTCTAAAAAAGGTCTCTCCGTTCACATGAGATAGCAGTCGTTAATTGTGATCTTAATGAGAGAGCCGAAGCGGATACACGAAGACTTTCAGATACTATACTCACTGTGAGTCCGCAGAAGGGAAAAGATCCCCCTCGGTGGCTCACAGTTTCCATACATCCCGACTGTATATGAACATTAGAATTTCACCAATATTCATATTAAAGTGGTTGAAATCCCATCTTCTCCTCTCCTTTCACTGGAGACAGCATTTGAGAATTCTGAGCTTAATGAGCGAGCAGAAGCCGAGACAAGAAGACTTGCAGACGCGGGACTCGCTCTGAGTCCACAGAAGGTAATTAGATCCCCCTCGGCGGCTCACAGTGTCCATACATCCCGACTGTACATGAACATTAGAATTTCACCAATATTCATATAAAGGTGTTTGACATTTTACTTTCTCCTCTCCTTTCACTAGACAGTAGTTTTTCAATCTGAGCTTAGTGAGCGAGCAGAAGCCGAGAAAGGAGGACTTTCATACGCGGGAATCACTGTGAGCAGAAGCCGAGACAGGAGGACTTTCATAAGCGGGAATCACTGTGAGCAGAAGCCGAGACAGGAGGACTTTCATACGAGGGAATGACTGTGAGTCTACAGACGGGAAAATGTTTCCCCTCGGTCACCTACTGTTTCCATACATTCCGACAGTTCATGAAAATTAGAATTGGACCAATATTCCTATTAAAGTGGCTGAAATCTCATCTTCTCCTCTCCTTTTGCTGGAGACAGCATTTGTTAATTCTGAGCTCAATGAGCGAGCAGAAGCCGGAGAAAAGAAGACTTGGAGACGCGAGACTCACTGTGAATGCAGGAGAAGGGAATAAGACCCCCCCTCGACGGCTCACAATTTCCATACACCCCGAATGTACATGAACATGAGAATTTGACCAATATTCATATAAAGGTGTTTGAGATTTTACTTTCTCCTGTCCTTTCACTAGACAGCAGTTTTTCATTCGGCGCTTAGTGAGCGAGCAGAGGCCGAGACAGGAGGACTTTCAGAACCGGGACTCACTGTGAGCAGAAGCCGAGACAGGAGGACTTTCAGACGCGGGACTCACTGTGAGCAGAAGCCGAGGACAGGAGGACTTTCAGACGCGGGACTCACTGTGAGCAGAAGCCGAGACAGGAGGACTTTCAGAACCGGGACTCACGGTGAGCAGAAGCCGAGGACAGGAGGGACTTTCAGATACTATACTCACTGTGAGTCCGCAGAAGGGAAAAGATTCCCCTCGGCGGCTCACAGTTTCCATACATCCCGACTGTACATGAACATGAGAATTTGACCAATATTCATATAAAGGTGTTTGAGATTTTACTTTCTCCTCTCCTTTCACTAGACGGGCTTTTCACACACTGGTCTGAAGTGCAGCCTCTAAAAAAGGTCTCTCCGTTCACATGAGATAGCAGTCGTTAATTGTGATCTTAATGAGAGAGCAGAAGCGGATACACGAAGACTTTCAGATACTATACTCACTGTGAGTCCCGCAGAAGGGAAAAGATCCCCCTCGGTGGGCTCACAGTTTTCCATACATCCCGACTGTATATGAACATTAGAATTTCACCAATATTCATATTAAAAGTGGTTGAAATCCCGATCTTCTCCTCTCCTTTCACTGGAGACAGCATTTGATAATTCTGAGCTTAATGAGCGAGCAGAAGCCGAGACAAGAAGACTTGCAGACGCGGGGACTCGCTCTGAGTCCACAGAAGGTAATTAGATCCCCCTCGGCGGCTCACAGTGTCCATACATCCCGACTGTACATGAACATTAGAATTTCACCAATATTCATATAAAGGTGTTTGACATTTTACTTTCTCCTCTCCTTTCACTAGACAGTAGTTTTTCAATCTGAGCTTAGTAAGCGAGCAGAAGCCGAGAAAGGAGGACTTTCATACGCGGGAATCACTGTGAGCAGAAGCCGAGACAGGAGGACTTTCATACGCGGGAATCACTGGTGAGTCTACAGACGGGAAAATGTTTCCCCTCGGTCACGGACTGTTTCCATACATTCCGACAGTTCATGAAAATTAGAATTGGACCAATATTCATATTAAAGTGGCTGAAATCTCATCTTCTCCTCTCCTTTTGCTGGAGACAGCATTTGTTAATTGTGAGCTTTATCAGCGACAGAAAGAAGTAAAAACGCAGATGTTGACTGACTGGCCTCAGAACACATTTGCTGTCTATTTTGTTTGCCCCATGAAATGAAAGTTGATAAACATTAGGAATTGAGCAGAGATACGTGTATTTTCGGGCTTTTTCACACACTGGCCTGAAATGCAGCCTCTAAAGAAGGTCTCTCCTTTCACTTGAGACAGCAGTCGTTAATTGTGATCTTAATGAGAGAGCAGAAGCGGATACACGAAGACTTTCAGATACTATACTCACTGTGAGTCCGCAGAAGGGAAAAGATCCCCCTCGGCGGCTCACAGTTTCCATACATCCCGACTGTACATGACGATGAGAATTTGACCAATATTCATATAAACTTGGTTGAGATGTTACTTTATCCTCTCGTTTCTCTAGATAGCAGTTTTTCATTCTGAGCTTAGTGAGCGAGCAGAGACCGAGACAGGAGGACTTTCAGAACCGGGACTCACGGTGAGCAGAAGCCGAGACAGCAGGACTTTCTCTCCTTTCACATGAGACAGCAGTCGTTAATTGTGATCTTAATGAGAGAGCAGAAGCGGATACACGAAGACTTTCAGATACTATACTCACTGTGAGTCCGCAGAAGAGAAAAGATCCCCCTCGGCGGCTCACAGTTTCCATACATCCCGACTGTACATGAACATTAGAATTTGACCAATATTCATATAAAGGTGTTTGACATTTTACTTTCTCCTCTCCTTTCACTAGACAGTAGTTTTTCATTCTGAGTTTAGTAAGCGAGCAGAAGCCGAGACAGGAGGACTTTCATACGCGGGAATCACTGTGAGCAGAAGCCGAGACAGGAGGACTTTCATACGCGGAATCACTGTGAGCAGAAGCCGAGACAGGAGGACTTTCATACGCGGGAATCACTGTGAGTCCACAGACGGGAAAATATTTCCCCTCGGTCACAGACTGTTTCCATACATTCCGAGAGTTCATGAAAATTAGAATTGGACCAATATTCATATTAAAGTGGCTGAAATCTCATCTTCTCCTCTCCTTTTGCTGGAGACAGCATTTGTTAATTGTGAGCTTTATCAGCGACAGAAAGAAGTAAAACGGAGATGTTGACTGACTGGCCTCAGACAGCATTTGCTGTCTATTTTGTTTGCTCATGAAATGAAAGTTGATAAACATTAGGAATTGAGCAGCGATACGTGTATTTTCGGGCTTTTTCACACACTGGCCTGAAATGCAGCCTCTAAAGAAGGTCTCTCCTTTCACTTGAGACAGCAGTCGTTAATTGTGATCTTAATGAGAGAGCAGAAGCGGATACACGAAGACTTTCAGATACTATACTCACTGTGAGTCCGCAGAAGGGAAAAGATTCCCCTCGGCGGCTCACAGTTTCCATACATCCCGACTGTACATGAACATGAGAATTTGACCAATATTCATATAAAGGTGTTTGAGATTTTACTTTCTCCTCTCCTTTCACTAGACGGGCTTTTTACACACTGGTCTGAAGTGCAGCCTCTAAAAAAGGTCTCTCCGTTCACATGAGATAGCAGTCGTTAATTGTGATCTTAATGAGAGAGCAGAAGCGGATACACGAAGACTTTCAGATACTATACTCACTGTGAGTCCGCAGAAGGGAAAAGATCCCCCTCGGTGGCTCACAGTTTCCATACATCCCGACTGTATATGAACATTAGAATTTCACCAATATTCATATTAAAGTGGTTGAAATCCCATCTTCTCCTCTCCTTTCACTGGAGACAGCATTTGATAATTCTGAGCTTAATGAGCGAGCAGAAGCCGAGACAAGAAGACTTGCAGACGCGGGACTCGCTCTGAGTCCACAGAAGGTAATTAGATCCCCCTCGGCGGCTCACAGTGTCCATACATCCCGACTGTACATGAACATTAGAATTTGACCAATATTCATATAAAGGTGTTTGACATTTTACTTTCTCCTCTCCTTTCACTAGACAGTAGTTTTTCAATCTGAGCTTAGTGAGCGAGCAGAAGCCGAGAAAGGAGGACTTTCATACGCGGGAATCACTGTGAGCAGAAGCCGAGACAGGAGGACTTTCATAAGCGGGAATCACTGTGAGCAGAAGCCGAGACAGGAGGACTTTCATACGAGGGAATGACTGTGAGTCTACAGACGGGAAAATGTTTCCCCTCGGTCACGGACTGTTTCCATACATTCCGACAGTTCATGAAAATTAGAATTGGACCAATATTCATATTAAAGTGGCTGAAATCTCATCTTCTCCTCTCCTTTTGCTGGAGACAGCATTTGTTAATTCTGAGCTCAATGAGCGAGCAGAAGCCGAGAAAGGAAGACTTGGAGACGCGAGACTCACTGTGAATGCACAGAAGGGAATAAGACCCCCCTCGACGGCTCACAATTTCCATACATCCCGAATGTACATGAACATGAGAATTTGAACAATATTCATATAAAGGTGTTTGAGATTTTACTTTCTCCTGTCCTTTCACTAGACAGCAGTTTTTCATTCGGCGCTTAGTGAGCGAGCAGAGGCCGAGACAGGAGGACTTTCAGAACCGGGACTCACTGTGAGCAGAAGCCGAGACAGGAGGACTTTCAGACGCGGGACTCACTGTGAGCAGAAGCCGAGACAGGAGGACTTTCAGACGCGGGACTCACTGTGAGTCTACAGACGGGAAAATGTTTCCCCTCGGTCACGGACTGTTTCCATACATTCCGACAGTTCATGAAAATTAGAAATGGACCAATATTCATATTAAAGTGGCTGAAATCTCATCTTCTCCTCTCCTTTTGCTGGAGACAGCATTTGTTAATTGTGAGCTTTATCAGCGACAGAAAGAAGTAAAACGCAGATGTTGACTGACTGGCCTCAGAACACATTTGCTGTCTATTTTGTTTGCCCATGAAATGAAAGTTGATAAACATTAGGAATTGAGCAGAGATACGTGTATTTTCGGGCTTTTTCACACACTGGCCTGAAATGCAGCCTCTAAAGAAGGTCTCTCCTTTCACTTGAGACAGCAGTCGTTAATTGTGATCTTAATGAGAGAGCAGAAGCGGATACACGAAGACTTTCAGATACTATACTCACTGTGAGTCCGCAGAAGGGAAAAGATCCCCCTCGGCGGCTCACAGTTTCCATACATCCCGACTGTACATGACGATGAGAATTTGACCAATATTCATATAAACTTGGTTGAGATTTTACTTTATCCTCTCGTTTCTCTAGATAGCAGTTTTTCATTCTGAGCTTAGTGAGCGAGCAGAGACCGAGACAGGAGGACTTTCAGAACCGGGACTCACGGTGAGCAGAAGCCGAGACAGCAGGACTTTCTCTCCTTTCACATGAGACAGCAGTCGTTAATTGTGATCTTAATGAGAGAGCAGAAGCGGATACACGAAGACTTTCAGATACTATACTCACTGTGAGTCCGCAGAAGAGAAAAGATCCCCCTCGGCGGCTCACAGTTTCCATACATCCCGACTGTACATGAACATTAGAATTTCACCAATATTCATATAAAGGTGTTTGACATTTTACTTTCTCCTCTCCTTTCACTAGACAGTAGTTTTTCATTCTGAGTTTAGTAAGCGAGCAGAAGCCGAGACAGGAGGACTTTCATACGCGGGAATCACTGTGAGCAGAAGCCGAGACAGGAGGACTTTCATACGCGGGAATCACTGTGAGCAGAAGCCGAGACAGGAGGACTTTCATACGCACTGTGAGCAATGTGTGAGTCCACAGACGGGAAAATATTTCCCCTCGGTCACAGACTGTTTCCATACATTCCGACAGTTCATGAAAATTAGAATTGGACCAATATTCATATTAAAGTGGCTGAAATCTCATCTTCTCCTCTCCTTTTGCTGGAGACAGCATTTGTTAATTCTGAGCTCAATGAGCGAGCAGAAGCCGAGAAAGGAAGACTTGGAGACGCGAGACTCACTGTGAATGCACAGAAGGGAATAAGACCCCCCTCGACGGCTCACAATTTCCATACATCCCGAATGTACATGAACATGAGAATTTGACCAATATTCATATAAAGGTGTTTGAGATTTTACTTTCTCCTGTCCTTTCACTAGACAGCAGTTTTTCATTCGGCGCTTAGTGAGCGAGCAGAGGCCGAGACAGGAGGACTTTCAGAACCGGGACTCACTGTGAGCAGAAGCCGACAGGAGGACTTTCAGACGCGGGACTCACTGTGAGCAGAAGCCGAGACAGGAGGACTTTCATACGCGGGACTCACTGTGAGCAGAAGCCGAGACAGGAGGACTTTCAGACAGGGACTCACTGTGAGTCTATGTTTCCCCTCGGTCACGGACTGTTTCCATACATTCCGACAGTTCATGAAAATTAGAAATGGACCAATATTCATATTAAAGTGGCTGAAATCTCATCTTCTCCTCTCCTTTTGCTGGAGACAGCATTTGTTAATTGTGAGCTTTATCAGCGACAGAAAGAAGTAAAACGCAGATGTTGACTGACTGGCCTCAGAACACATTTGCTGTCTATTTTGTTTGCCCATGAAATGAAAGTTGATAAACATTAGGAATTGAGCAGAGATACGTGTATTTTCGGGCTTTTTCACACACTGGCCTGAAATGCAGCCTCTAAAGAAGGTCTCTCCTTTCACTTGAGACAGCAGTCGTTAATTGTGATCTTAATGAGAGAGCAGAAGCGGATACACGAAGACTTTCAGATACTATACTCACTGTGAGTCCGCAGAAGGGAAAAGATCCCCCTCGGCGGCTCACAGTTTCCATACATCCCGACTGTACATGACGATGAGAATTTGACCAATATTCATATAAACTTGGTTGAGATTTTACTTTATCCTCTCGTTTCTCTAGATAGCAGTTTTTCATTCTGAGCTTAGTGAGCGAGCAGAGACCGAGACAGGAGGACTTTCAGAACCGGGACTCACGGTGAGCAGAAGCCGAGACAGGAGGACTTTCAGAACTGTGAGTCTACAGACGGGAAAATGTTTCCCCTCGGTCACGGACTGTTTCCATACATTCCGACAGTTCATGAAAATTAGAAATGGACCAATATTCATATTAAAGTGGCTGAAATCTCATCTTCTCCTCTCCTTTTGCTGGAGACAGCATTTGTTAATTGTGAGCTTTATCAGCGACAGAAAGAAGTAAAACGCAGATGTTGACTGACTGGCCTCAGACTATATTTTCTCACACTGGCCTCTCTCCTTTCACTTGAGACAGCAGTCGTTAATTGTGATCTTAATGAGAGAGCAGAAGCGGATACACGAAGACTTTCAGATACTATACTCACTGTGAGTCCGCAGAAGGGAAAAGATCCCCTCGGCGGCTCACAGTTTCCATACATCCCGACTGTACATGACATGAGAATTTATTCAGACCAACTATTCTGAGCTTATGAGCGAGCAGAGTTTCAGAACCGGGACTCACGGTGAGCAGAAGCCGAGACAAAGACATGAGACAGCAGTCGTTAATTGTGATCTTAATGAGAGAGCAGAAGCGGATACACGAAGACTTTCAGATACTATACTCACTGTGAGTCCGCAGAAGAGAAAAGATCCCCCTCGGCGGCTCACAGTTTCCATACATCTGAGCTTAATGAGCGAGCAGAAGCCGAGACAAGAAGACTTGCAGACGCGGGACTCGCTCTGAGTCCACAGAAGGTAATTAGATCCCCCTCGGCGGCTCACAGTGTCCATACATCCCGACTGTACATGAACATTAGACACCAATATTCATATAAAGGTGTTTGACATTTTACTTTCTCCTCTCCTTTCACTAGACAGTAGTTTTTCAATCTGAGCTTAGTGAGCGAGCAGAAGCCGAGAAAGGAGGACTTTCATACGCGGGAATCACTGTGAGCAGAAGCCGAGACAGGAGGACTTTCATAAGCGGGAATCACTGTGAGCAGAAGCCGAGACAGGAGGACTTTCATACGAGGGAATGACTGTGAGTCTACAGACGGGAAAATGTTTCCCCTCGGTCACAGACTGTTTCCATACATTCCGACAGTTCATGAAAATTAGAATTGGACCAATATTCATATTAAAGTGGCTGAAATCTCATCTTCTCCTCTCCTTTTGCTGGAGACAGCATTTGTTAATTGTGAGCTTTATCAGCGACAGAAAGAAGTAAAACGCAGATGTTGACTGACTGGCCTCAGACAGCATTTGCATGAACATCTATTCATATAAAGTGTTGAGATTTTACTTTCTCCTGTCCTTTCACTAGACAGCAGTGGCGCTTAGTGAGCGAGCAGAGGCCGAGACAGGAGGACTTTCAGAACCGGGACTCACTGTGAGCAGAAGCCGAGACAGGAGGAGGCTGCAGACTAAAGAAGGTCTCTCCTTTCACTTGAGACAGCAGTCGTTTCTACGAGAGCAGAAGCGGATACACGAAGACTTTCAGATACTATACTCACTGTGAGTCCGCAGAAGGGAAAAGATTCCCCTCGGCGGCTCACAGTTTCCATACATCCCGACTGTACATGAACATGAGAATTTGACCAATATTCATATAAAGGTGTTTGAGATTTTACTTTCTCCTCTCCTTTCACTAGACGGGCTTTTTACACACTGGTCTGAAGTGCAGCCTCTAAAAAAGGTCTCTCCGTTCACATGAGATAGCAGTCGTTAATTGTGATCTTAATGAGAGAGCAGAAGCGGATACACGAAGACTTTCAGATACTATACTCACTGTGAGTCCGCAGAAGGGAAAAGATCCCCCTCGGTGGCTCACAGTTTCCATACATCCCGACTGTATATGAACATTAGAATTTCACCAATATTCATATTAAAGTGGTTGAAATCCCATCTTCTCCTCTCCTTTCACTGGAGACAGCATTTGATAATTCTGAGCTTAATGAGCGAGCAGAAGCCGAGACAAGAAGACTTGCAGACGCGGGACTCGCTCTGAGTCCACAGAAGGTAATTAGATCCCCCTCGGCGGCTCACAGTGTCCATACATCCCGACTGTACATGAACATTAGAATTTCACCAATATTCATATAAAGGTGTTTGACATTTTACTTTCTCCTCTCCTTTCACTAGACAGTAGTTTTTCAATCTGAGCTTAGTGAGCGAGCAGAAGCCGAGAAAGGAGGACTTTCATACGCGGGAATCACTGTGAGCAGAAGCCGAGACAGGAGGACTTTCATACGCGGGAATCACTGTGAGTCACAGACGGGAAAATGTTTCCCCTCGGTCACGGACTGTTTCCATACATTCCGAGAGTTCATGAAAATTAGAATTGGACCAATATTCATATTAAGTGGCTGAAATCTCATCTTCTCCTCTCCTTTTGCTGGAGACAGCATTTGTTAATTGTGAGCTTTATCAGCGACAGAAAGAAGTAAAACGCAGATGTTGACTGACTGGCCTCAGACACATTTGCTGTCTATTTTGTTTGCCCATGAAATGAAAGTTGATAAACATTAGGAATTGAGCAGAGATACGTGTATTTTCGGGCTTTTTCACACACTGGCCTGAAATGCAGCCTCTAAAGAAGGTCTCTCCTTTCACTTGAGACAGCAGTCGTTAATTGTGATCTTAATGAGAGAGCAGAAGCGGATACACGAAGACTTTCAGATACTATACTCACTGTGAGTCCGCAGAAGGGAAAAGATCCCCCTCGGCGGCTCACAGTTTCCATACATCCCGACTGTACATGACGATGAGAATTTGACCAATATTCATATAAACTTGGTTGAGATTTTACTTTATCCTCTCGTTTCTCTAGATAGCAGTTTTTCATTCTGAGCTTAGTGAGCGAGCAGAGACCGAGACAGGAGGACTTTCAGAACCGGGACTCACGGTGAGCAGAAGCCGAGACAGCAGGACTTTCTCTCCTTTCACATGAGACAGCAGTCGTTAATTGTGATCTTAATGAGAGAGCAGAAGCGGATACACGAAGACTTTCAGATACTATACTCACTGTGAGTCCGCAGAAGAGAAAAGATCCCCCTCGGCGGCTCACAGTTTCCATACATCCCGACTGTACATGAACATTAGAATTTGACCAATATTCATATAAAGGTGTTTGACATTTTACTTTCTCCTCTCCTTTCACTAGACAGTAGTTTTTCATTCTGAGTTTAGTAAGCGAGCAGAAGCCGAGAAGGAGGACTTTCATACGCGGGAATCACTGTGAGCAGAAGCAGGAGGACTTTCATAAGCGGGAATCACTGTGAGCAGAAGCCGAGACAGGAGGACTTTCATACGCGGGAATCACTGTGAGTCCACAGACGGGAAAATATTTCCCCTCGGTCACAGACTGTTTCCATACATTCCGACAGTTCATGAAAATTAGAATTGGACCAATATTCATATTAAAGTGGCTGAAATCTCATCTTCTCCTCTCCTTTTGCTGGAGACAGCATTTGTTAATTGTGAGCTTTATCAGCGACAGAAAGAAGTAAAACGAGATGTTGACTGACTGGCCTCAGACAGCATTTGCTGTCTATTTTGTTTGCTCATGAAATGAAAGTTGATAAACATTAGGAATTGAGCAGCGATACGTGTATTTTCGGGCTTTTTCACACACTGGCCTGAAATGCAGCCTCTAAAGAAGGTCTCTCCTTTCACTTGAGACAGCAGTCGTTAATTGTGATCTTAATGAGAGAGCAGAAGCGGATACACGAAGACTTTCAGATACTATACTCACTGTGAGTCCGCAGAAGGGAAAAGATTCCCCTCGGCGGCTCACAGTTTCCATACATCCCGACTGTACATGAACATGAGAATTTGACCAATATTCATATAAAGGTGTTTGAGATTTTACTTTCTCCTCTCCTTTCACTAGACGGGCTTTTCACACACTGGTCTGAAGTGCAGCCTCTAAAAAAGGTCTCTCCGTTCACATGAGATAGCAGTCGTTAATTGTGATCTTAATGAGAGAGCAGAAGCGGATACACGAAGACTTTCAGATACTATACTCACTGTGAGTCCGCAGAAGGGAAAAGATCCCCCTCGGTGGCTCACAGTTTCCATACATCCCGACTGTATATGAACATTAGAATTTCACCAATATTCATATTAAAGTGGTTGAAATCCCATCTTCTCCTCTCCTTTCACTGGAGACAGCATTTGATAATTCTGAGCTTAATGAGCGAGCAGAAGCCGAGACAAGAAGACTTGCAGACGCGGGACTCGCTCTGAGTCCACAGAAGGTAATTAGATCCCCCTCGGCGGCTCACAGTGTCCATACATCCCGACTGTACATGAACATTAGAATTTCACCAATATTCATATAAAGGTGTTTGACATTTTACTTTCTCCTCTCCTTTCACTAGACAGTAGTTTTTCAATCTGAGCTTAGTGAGCGAGCAGAAGCCGAGAAAGGAGGACTTTCATACGCGGGAATCACTGTGAGCAGAAGCCGAGACAGGAGGACTTTCATAAGCGGGAATCACTGTGAGCAGAAGCGAGACAGGAGGACTTTCATACGAGGGAATGACTGTGAGTCTACTGTTTCCCCTCGGTCACGTTTCCATACATTCCGACAGTTCATGAAAATTAGAATTGGACCAATATTCATCTGAAATCTCGCTTTTGTTAATTCTGAGCTTGAGCGAGCAGAAGCCGAGAAAGAAGACTTGGAGTCACTGTGAATGCAGAGCACGGCTCAGGTACCATGAGAATTTGAGGAGATTTTACTTTCTCCTGTCCTTTCACTAGACAGCAGTTTTTCATTCGGCGCTTAGTGAGCGAGCAGAGGCCGAGACAGGAGGACTTTCAGAACCGGGACTCACTGTGAGCAGAAGCCGAGACAGGAGGACTTTCAGACGCGGGACTCACTGTGAGCAGAAGCCGAGACAGGAGGACTTTCTCACAGACAGGGGAAAATGTTTCCCCTCGGTCACGGACTGTTTCCATACATTCCGACAGTTCATGAAAATTAGAAATGGACCAATATTCATATTAAAGTGGCTGAAATCTCATCTTCTCCTCTCCTTTTGCTGGAGACAGCATTTGTTAATTGTGAGCTTTATCAGCGACAGAAAGAAGTAAAACGCAGATGTTGACTGACTGGCCTCAGAACACATTTGCTGTCTATTTTGTTTGCCCATGAAATGAAAGTTGATAAACATTAGGAATTGAGCAGAGATACGTGTATTTTCGGGCTTTTTCACACACTGGCCTGAAATGCAGCCTCTAAAGAAGGTCTCTCCTTTCACTTGAGACAGCAGTCGTTAATTGTGATCTTAATGAGAGAGCAGAAGCGGATACACGAAGACTTTCAGATACTATACTCACTGTGAGTCCGCAGAAGGGAAAAGATCCCCCTCGGCGGCTCACAGTTTCCATACATCCCGACTGTACATGACGATGAGAATTTGACCAATATTCATATAAACTTGGTTGAGATTTTACTTTATCCTCTCGTTTCTCTAGATAGCAGTTTTTCATTCTGAGCTTAGTGAGCGAGCAGAGACCGAGACAGGAGGACTTTCAGAACCGGGACTCACGGTGAGCAGAAGCCGAGACAGGAGGACTTTCAGACGCGGGACTCACTGTGAGCAGAAGCCGAGACAGGAGGACTTTCAGACGCGGGACTCACTGTGAGTCTACAGACGGGAAAATGTTTCCCCTCGGTCACGGACTGTTTCCATACATTCCGACAGTTCATGAAAATTAGAAATGGACCAATATTCATATTAAAGTGGCTGAAATCTCATCTTCTCCTCTCCTTTTGCTGGAGACAGCATTTGTTAATTGTGAGCTTTATCAGCGACAGAAAGAAGTAAAACGCAGATGTTGACTGACTGGCCTCAGAACACATTTGCTGTCTATTTTGTTTGCCCATGAAATGAAAGTTGATAAACATTAGGAATTGAGCAGAGATACGTGTATTTTCGGGCTTTTTCACACACTGGCCTGAAATGCAGCCTCTAAAGAAGGTCTCTCCTTTCACTTGAGACAGCAGTCGTTAATTGTGATCTTAATGAGAGAGCAGAAGCGGATACACGAAGACTTTCAGATACTATACTCACTGTGAGTCCGCAGAAGGGAAAAGATCCCCTCGGCGGCTCACAGTTTCCATACATCCCGACTGTACATGACGATGAGAATTTGACCAATATTCATATAAACTTGGTTGAGATGTTACTTTATCCTCTCGTTTCTCTAGATAGCAGTTTTTCATTCTGAGCTTAGTGAGCGAGCAGAGACCGAGACAGGAGGACTTTCAGAACCGGGACTCACGGTGAGCAGAAGCCGAGACAGCAGGACTTTCTCTCCTTTCACATGAGACAGCAGTCGTTAATTGTGATCTTAATGAGAGAGCAGAAGCGGATACACGAAGACTTTCAGATACTATACTCACTGTGAGTCCGCAGAAGAGAAAAGATCCCCCTCGGCGGCTCACAGTTTCCATACATCCCGACTGTACATGAACATTAGAATTTGACCAATATTCATATAAAGGTGTTTGACATTTTACTTTCTCCTCTCCTTTCACTAGACAGTAGTTTTTCATTCTGAGTTTAGTAAGCGAGCAGAAGCCGAGACAGGAGGACTTTCATACGCGGGAATCACTGTGAGCAGAAGCCGAGACAGGAGGACTTTCATACGCGGGAATCACTGTGAGCAGAAGCCGAGACAGGAGGACTTTCATACGCGGGAATCACTGTGAGTCCACAGACGGGAAAATATTTCCCCTCGGTCACAGACTGTTTCCATACATTCCGAGAGTTCATGAAAATTAGAATTGGACCAATATTCATATTAAAGTGGCTGAAATCTCATCTTCTCCTCTCCTTTTGCTGGAGACAGCATTTGTTAATTGTGAGCTTTATCAGCGACAGAAAGAAGTAAAACGGAGATGTTGACTGACTGGCCTCAGACAGCATTTGCTGTCTATTTTGTTTGCTCATGAAATGAAAGTTGATAAACATTAGGAATTGAGCAGCGATACGTGTATTTTCGGGCTTTTTCACACACTGGCCTGAAATGCAGCCTCTAAAGAAGGTCTCTCCTTTCACTTGAGACAGCAGTCGTTAATTGTGATCTTAATGAGAGAGCAGAAGCGGATACACGAAGACTTTCAGATACTATACTCACTGTGAGTCCGCAGAAGGGAAAAGATTCCCCTCGGCGGCTCACAGTTTCCATACATCCCGACTGTACATGAACATGAGAATTTGACCAATATTCATATAAAGGTGTTTGAGATTTTACTTTCTCCTCTCCTTTCACTAGACGGGCTTTTTACACACTGGTCTGAAGTGCAGCCTCTAAAAAAGGTCTCTCCGTTCACATGAGATAGCAGTCGTTAATTGTGATCTTAATGAGAGAGCAGAAGCGGATACACGAAGACTTTCAGATACTATACTCACTGTGAGTCCGCAGAAGGGAAAAGATCCCCCTCGGTGGCTCACAGTTTCCATACATCCCGACTGTATATGAACACTAGAATTTCACCAATATTCATATTAAAGTGGTTGAAATCCCATCTTCTCCTCTCCTTTCACTGGAGACAGCATTTGATAATTCTGAGCTTAATGAGCGAGCAGAAGCCGAGACAAGAAGACTTGCAGACGCGGGACTCGCTCTGAGTCCACAGAAGGTAATTAGATCCCCCTCGGCGGCTCACAGTGTCCATACATCCCGACTGTACATGAACATTAGAATTTGACCAATATTCATATAAAGGTGTTTGACATTTTACTTTATCCTCTCCTTTCACTAGACAGTAGTTTTTCAATCTGAGCTTAGTGAGCGAGCAGAAGCCGAGAAAGGAGGACTTTCATACGCGGGAATCACTGTGAGCAGAAGCCGAGACAGGAGGACTTTCATAAGCTGGGAATCACTGTGAGCAGAAGCCGAGACAGGAGGACTTTCATACGAGGGAATGACTGTGAGTCTACAGACGGGAAAATGTTTCCCCTCGGTCACGGACTTTTCCATACATTCCGACAGTTCATGAAAATTAGAATTGGACCAATATTCATATTAAAGTGGCTGAAATCTCATCTTCTCCTCTCCTTTTGCTGGAACAGCATTTGTTAATTCTGAGCTCAATGAGCGAGCAGAAGCCGAGAAAGGAAGACTTGGAGACGCGAGACTCACTGTGAATGCACAGAAGGGAATAAGACCCCCCTCGACGGCTCACAATTTCCATACATCCCGAATGTACATGAACATGAGAATTTGAACAATATTCATATAAAGGTGTTTGAGATTTTACTTTCTCCTGTCCTTTCACTAGACAGCAGTTTTTCATTCGGCGCTTAGTGAGCGAGCAGAGGCCGAGACAGGAGGACTTTCAGAACCGGGACTCACTGTGAGCAGAAGCCGAGACAGGAGGACTTTCAGACGCGGGACTCACTGTGAGCAGAAGCCGAGACAGGAGGACTTTCAGACGCGGGACTCACTGTGAGTCTACAGACGGGAAAATGTTTCCCCTCGGTCACGGACTGTTTCCATACATTCCGACAGTTCATGAAAATTAGAAATGGACCAATATTCATATTAAAGTGGCTGAAATCTCATCTTCTCCTCTCCTTTTGCTGGAGACAGCATTTGTTAATTGTGAGCTTTATCAGCGACAGAAAGAAGTAAAACGCAGATGTTGACTGACTGGCCTCAGAACACATTTGCTGTCTATTTTGTTTGCCCATGAAATGAAAGTTGATAAACATTAGGAATTGAGCAGAGATACGTGTATTTTCGGGCTTTTTCACACACTGGCCTGAAATGCAGCCTCTAAAGAAGGTCTCTCCTTTCACTTGAGACAGCAGTCGTTAATTGTGATCTTAATGAGAGAGCAGAAGCGGATACACGAAGACTTTCAGATACTATACTCACTGTGAGTCCGCAGAAGGGAAAAGATCCCCCTCGGCGGCTCACAGTTTCCATACATCCCGACTGTACATGACGATGAGAATTTGACCAATATTCATATAAACTTGGTTGAGATTTTACTTTATCCTCTCGTTTCTCTAGATAGCAGTTTTTCATTCTGAGCTTAGTGAGCGAGCAGAGACCGAGACAGGAGGACTTTCAGAACCGGGACTCACGGTGAGCAGAAGCCGAGACAGCAGGAGTGAGAAGGCGAGACAGCAGGACTTTCTCTCCTTTCACATGAGACAGCAGTCGTTAATTGTGATCTTAATGAGAGAGCAGAAGCGGATACACGAAGACTTTCAGATACTATACTCACTGTGAGTCCGCAGAAGGGAAAAGATCCCCCTCGGCGGCTCACAGTTTCCATACATCCCGACTGTACATGAACATTAGAATTTGACCAATATTCATATAAAGGTGTTTGACATTTTACTTTCTCCTCTCCTTTCACTAGACAGTAGTTTTTCATTCTGAGTTTAGTAAGCGAGCAGAAGCCGAGACAGGAGGACTTTCATACGCGGGAATCACTGTGAGCAGAAGCCGAGACAGGAGGACTTTCATACGCGGGAATCACTGTGAGCAGAAGCCGAGACAGGAGGACTTTCATACGCGGGAATCACTGTGAGTCCACAGACGGGAAAATATTTCCCCTCGGTCACAGACTGTTTCCATACATTCCGACAGTTCATGAAAATTAGAATTGGACCAATATTCATATTAAAGTGGCTGAAATCTCATCTTCTCCTCTCCTTTTGCTGGAGACAGCATTTGTTAATTGTGAGCTTTATCAGCGACAGAAAGAAGTAAAACGCAGATGTTGACTGACTGGCCTCAGACAGCATTTGCTGTCTATTTTGTTTGCTCATGAAATGAAAGTTGATAAACATTAGGAATTGAGCAGAGATACGTGTATTTTCGGGCTTTTCACACACTGGCCTGAAATGCAGCCTCTAAAGAAGGTCTCTCCTTTCACTTGAGACAGCAGTCGTTAATTGTGATCTTAATGAGAGAGCAGAAGCGGATACACGAAGACTTTCAGATACTATACTCACTGTGAGTCCGCAGAAGGGAAAAGATTCCCCTCGGCGGCTCACAGTTTCCATACATCCCGACTGTACATGAACATGAGAATTTGACCAATATTCATATAAAGGTGTTTGAGATTTTACTTTCTCCTCTCCTTTCACTAGACGGGCTTTTTCACACACTGGTCTGAAGTGCAGCCTCTAAAAAAGGTCTCTCCGTTCACATGAGATAGCAGTCGTTAATTGTGATCTTAATGAGAGAGCAGAAGCGGATACACGAAGACTTTCAGATACTATACTCACTGTGAGTCCGCAGAAGGGAAAAGATCCCCCTCGGTGGCTCACAGTTTCCATACATCCCGACTGTATATGAACATTAGAATTTCACCAATATTCATATTAAAGTGGTTGAAATCCCATCTTCTCCTCTCCTTTCACTGGAGACAGCATTTGATAATTCTGAGCTTAATGAGCGAGCAGAAGCCGAGACAAGAAGACTTGCAGACGCGGGACTCGCTCTGAGTCCACAGAAGGTAATTAGATCCCCCTCGGCGGCTCACAGTGTCCATACATCCCGACTGTACATGAACATTAGAATTTCACCAATATTCATATAAAGGTGTTTGACATTTTACTTTCTCCTCTCCTTTCACTAGACAGTAGTTTTTCAATCTGAGCTAGTGAGCGAGCAGAAGCCGAGAAAGGAGGACTTTCATAAGCGGGAATCACTGTGAGCAGAAGCCGAGACAGGAGGACTTTCAGACGCGGGACTCACTGTGAGCAGAAGCCGAGACAGGAGGACTTTCATACGCGGACTCACTGTGAGCAGAAGCCGAGACAGGAGGACTTTCATACCAGGGAATCACTGTGAGTCTACAGACGGGAAAATGTTTCCCCTCGGTCACGGACTGTTTCCATACATTCCGAGAGTTCATGAAAATTAGAATTGGACCAATATTCATATTAAAGTGGCTGAAATCTCATCTTCTCCTCTCCTTTTGCTGGAGACAGCATTTGGTAATTGTGAGCTTTATCAGCGACAGAAAGAAGTAAAACGCAGATGTTGACTGACTGGCCTCAGAACACATTTGCTGTCTATTTTGTTTGCCCATGAAATGAAAGTTGATAAACATTAGGAATTGAGCAGAGATACGTGTATTTTCGGGCTTTTTCACACACTGGCCTGAAATGCAGCCTCTAAAGAAGGTCTCTCCTTTCACTTGAGACAGCAGTCGTCGTTAATTGTGATCTTAATGAGAGAGCAGAAGCGGATACACGAAGACTTTCAGATACTATACTCACTGTGAGTCCGCAGAAGGGAAAAGATCCCCTCGGGCGGCTCACAGTTTCCATACATCCCGACTGTACATGACGATGAGAATTTGACCAATATTCATATAAACTTGGTTGAGATGTTACTTTATCCTCTCGTTTCTCTAGATAGCAGTTTTTCATTCTGAGCTTAGTGAGCGAGCAGAGACCGAGACAGGAGGACTTTCAGAACCGGGACTCACGGTGAGCAGAAGCCGAGACAGGAGGACTTTCATACGAGGGAATGACTGTGAGTCTACAGACGGGAAAATGTTTCCCCTCGGTCACGGACTGTTTCCATACATTCCGACAGTTCATGAAAATTAGAATTGGACCAATATTCCTATTAAAGTGGCTGAAATCTCATCTTCTCCTCTCCTTTTGCTGGAGACAGCATTTTTAATTCTGAGCTCAATGAGCGAGCAGAAGCCGAGAAAAGAAGACTTGGAGACGCGAGACTCACTGTGAATGCAGAGAAGGGAATAAGACCCCCCTCGACGGCTCACAATTTCCATACACCCGAATGTACATGAACATGAGAATTTGACCAATATTCATATAAAGGTGTTTGAGATTTTACTTTCTCCTGTCCTTTCACTAGACAGCAGTTTTTCATTCGGCGCTTAGTGAGCGAGTAGAGGCCGAGACAGGAGGACTTTCAGAACCGGGACTCACTGTGAGCAGAAGCCGAGACAGGAGGACTTTCAGACGGGGACTCACTGTAAGCAGAAGCCGAGACAGGAGGACTTTCTCTCCTTTCACATATGAGACAGCAGTCGTTAATTGTGATCTTAATGAAAGAGCAGAAGCGGATACACGAAGACTTTCAGATACTATACTCACTGTGAGTCCGCAGAAGGGAAGAGATCCCCCTCGGCGGCTCTCAGTTTCCATACATCCCGACTGTACATGAACATTAGAATGTAACCAATATTCACATTAAAGTGGTTGAAATCCCATCTTCTCCTCTCCGTTCACTGGAGACAGCATTTGATAATACTGAGCTTAATGAGCGAGCAGAAGCCGAGACAAGAAGACTTGCAGACGCGGGACTCGCTCTGAGTCCACAGAAGGTAATTAGATCCCCCTCGGCTCTCACAGTGTCCATACATCCCGACTGTACATGAACATGAGAATTTGACCAATATTCATATAAAGGTGTTTGAGATTTTACTTTCTCCTCTCCTTTCACTAGACGGGCTTTTCACACACTGGTCTGAAGTGCAGCCTCTAAAAAAGGTCTCTCCATTCACATGAGATAGCAGTCGTTAATTGTGATCTTAATGAGAGAGCCGAAGCGGATACACGAAGACTTTCAGATACTATACTCACTGTGAGTCCGCAGAAGGGAAAAGATCCCCCTCGGTGGCTCACAGTTTCCATACATCCCGACTGTATATGAACATTAGAATTTCACCAATATTCATATTAAAGTGGTTGAAATCCCATCTTCTCCTCTCCTTTCACTGGAGACAGCATTTGAGAATTCTGAGCTTAATGAGCGAGCAGAAGCCGAGACAAGAAGACTTGCAGACGCGGGACTCGCTCTGAGTCCACAGAAGGTAATTAGATCCCCCTCGGCGGCTCACAGTGTCCATACATCCCGACTGTACATGAACATTAGAATTTCACCAATATTCATATAAAGGTGTTTGACATTTTACTTTCTCCTCTCCTTTCACTAGACAGTAGTTTTTCAATCTGAGCTTAGTGAGCGAGCAGAAGCCGAGAAAGGAGGACTTTCATACGCGGGAATCACTGTGAGCAGAAGCCGAGACAGGAGGACTTTCATAAGCGGGAATCACTGTGAGCAGAAGCCGAGACAGGAGGACTTTCATACGAGGGAATGACTGTGAGTCTACAGACGGGAAAATGTTTCCCCTCGGTCACCTACTGTTTCCATACATTCCGACAGTTCATGAAAATTAGAATTGGACCAATATTCCTATTAAAGTGGCTGAAATCTCATCTTCTCCTCTCCTTTTGCTGGAGACAGCATTTGTTAATTCTGAGCTCAATGAGCGAGCAGAAGCCGAGAAAGAAGACTTGGAGACGCGAGACTCACTGTGAATGCAGAGAAGGGAATAAGACCCCCCTCGACGGCTCACAATTTCCATACACCCCGAATGTACATGAACATGAGAATTTGACCAATATTCATATAAAGGTGTTTTGAGATTTTACTTTCTCCTGTCCTTTCACTAGACAGCAGTTTTTCATTCGGCGCTTAGTGAGCGAGCAGAGGCCGAGACAGGAGGACTTTCAGAACGGGACTCACTGTGAGCAGAAGCCGAGACAGGAGGACTTTCAGACGCGGGACTCACTGTGAGCAGAAGCCGAGACAGGAGGACTTTCAGACGCGGGACTCACTGTGAGCAGAAGCCGAGACAGGAGGACTTTCAGAACCGGGACTCACGGTGAGCAGAAGCCGAGACAGGAGGACTTTCAGATACTATACTCACTGTGAGTCCGCAGAAGGGAAAAGATTCCCCTCGGCGGCTCACAGTTTCCATACATCCCGACTGTACATGAACATGAGAATTTGACCAATATTCATATAAAGGTGTTTGAGATTTTACTTTCTCCTCTCCTTTCACTAGACGGGCTTTTCACACACTGGTCTGAAGTGCAGCCTCTAAAAAAGTCTCTCTCCGTTCACATGAGATAGCAGTCGTTAATTGTGATCTTAATGAGAGAGCAGAAGCGGATACACGAAGACTTTCAGATACTATACTCACTGTGAGTCCGCAGAAGGGAAAAGATCCCCTCGGTGGCTCACAGTTTCCATACATCCCGACTGTATATGAACATTAGAATTTCACCAATATTCATATTAAAGTGGTTGAAATCCCATCTTCTCCTCTCCTTTCACTGGAGACAGCATTTGATAATTCTGAGCTTAATGAGCGAGCAGAAGCCGAGACAAGAAGACTTGCAGACGCGGACTCGCTCTGAGTCCACAGAAGGTAATTAGATCCCCCTCGGCGGCTCACAGTGTCCATACATCCCGACTGTACATGAACATTAGAATTTCACCAATATT